>NC_091117.1:215795187-216095187 GCF_040183065.1 Periplaneta americana | reverse complement strand
GTAGAAAAAAGTCTGTTTTGGAAGGTCAAAATGACCATTTTTTGAAATTTTGCCGGCCTCTCCCGTCTAAACGCGCGGGGATAGAGAGTTGTCCTTTATACTGAAGATAGAGTTCGACGAGCTGTATTCAACGCACTCATCAGCTTTGTTGTGACTACACGTACTGCGGAGTTATTGCGGCAAGAATGTCGGCGGAAGGGTGGTTTAAACCCTTCCCCTTTTTTTCTCGAAAATCAGAAAGTGTTAGCGATTGCCATTTTGATGCTATCGTGTAAGAAGTAAGTCAAGGGGGAATACAGGGCCGCATGCCGTTCCTCGGTATGGCCATTATTTCCGGAAGTAGAGACTCAAATATTTTAGGTACCCAAAAATTAAGGCAAAAAAAAAAGTGCGACGGATTTCCTGGATTTTAGCGGTGATTATTAAGGAAGATGCCGGGATGCTACAGTTAAAAGGTCGGGCCTCTGAGCCGCTTCGTTCTCCTTGTGTAGGAAAAAGTCCGTTTTGGAAGGTCAAAATGACCATTTTTTGAAATTTTGCCGGCCTCTCCCGTCTAAACGCGCGGGGATAGAGAGTTGTCCTTTATACTGAAGATAGAGTTCGACGAGCTGTATTCAACGCACTCATCAGCTTTGTAGTGGCTACACGTACTGCGGAGTTATTGCGGCAAGAATGTCGGCGGAAGGGTGGTTTTTACCCTTCCCCTTTTTTTCTCGAAAATCAGAAAGTGTTCGCGATTGCCATTTTGATGCTATCGTGTAAGAAGTAGGTCAAGGGGGAATACAGGGCCGCATGCCGCTCCTCGGTAATGCCTGTATGACCCGCCCTTTTCACCGTGGCATCCCCGGATATCGTTAATATTCATGAATAAAATCGAGGAAATCCGTTGCACTTTTTCTTAGTCTCGTGCTCTTCAGCTGTGCATTTTTTATCCCTTGCAGTGAGATAATTCCTCTTGACACTGATTGTTGTTTGCCATTAGGTATAGGCCTACATCGACTTTAGAAATGAGAGATTTCTTCAAAATGTTGGCATTTAATTTTCTTTTGTCTCATCTGGAAGCTCCTTTTTTATAGTTTTTAAAAAATATAATTTTTACGAATCTAAATAGTCTCGTAATTATTTGGACATTTTTTGTAGTAATAATCGCATTCTACTTTGGATACCTTATATCATCTGCAGCGTCTGTTTCTCGTTTTTCACATTTTCTGACATTTATTATCCTTGCAACTGGCAAAATCTAGATTTCAAATTGGTCAAAAGACTTCACTGAGATACGAAGACCAAGTTAAAAATTGAGGCTATGTTGCAAACTGAAATCATTATTTTAAATTGAATGTAGTTATTTAATTCCATGATTACTGTGATATATTCTAATGTGGGATATGTTTTGAATGTTTGATTTTTCAGTTATGAATATTTTTCCTTTGGCATTCTTCATTTCCTTTGTCTTGTTTATGTATTTCATAATGTCTTTATTGCATTGTTAGTATGAAACTTAGAGATATTAGAGCTATAACATTGCTTATGTTTGCAGGCTGATTCCTTGGGTAGATGGCAGTATGTCGCTGGATTGCCTGGCAGTGATGTTTCGTTCAAGTCGCAGACTGGTGTGATCATATTTGCAGCACTTTCCTCGTGACATGATACAGCTGGACACGTAAAGAGTTGCAATGTGAGGAGAAGACAAGGTTGAAAGAGTGGTTTTAGTTAAATAATACAACTTTATTTCATGAAATGTATTAAACACCAATTGCACTGTAGATACGTGTGTGTGTGTCTGTGTGTGTAGTATGTATAAAGGAATAGAGGCGAAATAATTCTTAACAATAAGAGACATACTGTAAACTGCATAAAAGCTAAGTTCATTGTCAATGATTTTCAGTATCCATCAAGTTAAAAGTGTTAATAGGAGGCTCACAGTATAAAATGTTGACGTCATTATGTCTAGTGTTTCGTAAAGAGGTGTCGAAGGAATAGATTATGGAGATGCAATGTGTAATGGATAACCTTCAGTGTAGTGACTATAGCATTACATGTGCGGTGTTATAAGTTTATTAAGCAATGTAGAAACAGGATGTATTTATTAAGTTATTTTAGCAAAGGAATGTTTGTATAATGTTAATAATTTTTAAATATACATTTGAATATAAATGTTTGACTATGCCTGTATACTTTGTATTTTATGACAATAAAGTAATGTCAATATAAACAAAATGATTTGAAGGAAGAATGCTTCCAGTGCACTCTGCTTGGAAGCGATCAGCACTTTGTACTTAACTAGTGAGCTAACATAACATAATATCCGGGTTCCGGTTCCCAAACTCCAGGTCCCGAACTCCGGGTTCCGGGTCCAAAACTCCGGGTTCCGGGTCCCAAACTCCGGGTTCCGGTTCCCAAACTCCGGGATTCTGTTTCTTTACTCCGGGTTCCGGTCCCAAACTCCGGGTTCCAGTTACAAAGCTCCGGGTACCGGTTACAAAGTTCAGGGTTACGGTTCCCAAACTCCGGGTCCAGGACCCCAAACTCCGAGTTCCGGATCCCAAACTCCGGTTCCGGTTCCCAAACTCCGGGTTCCTGCGCCCTAACTCCGTGTTCTGACCCCAAACCCCGGGTTACGGTTCCCAAACTCCGGGTTCCGGTTCCCAAACTCCGGGTTCCGGTCCCAAACTCCGGGTTCCGGTCCCAAACTCCGGGTTCCGGTTCCCATACTCCGGGTCCAGGACCCCAAACTCCGGGTTCCGGTTCCCAAACTCCGGGTTTCTGTTTCTTTACTCCGGGTTCCGGCCCCAAACTCCGGGTTCCGGTCCCAAACTCCGGGTTCCGGTTACAAAGCTCCGGGTTCCGGTTCCCAAACTCCGGGTCCAGGACCCCAAACTCCGAGTTCCGGTTCCCAAACTCCGGGTTCCGGTTCCCAAACACCGGGTTCCGGGTCCCAAACTCCGGATTCCGGTTCCCAAACTCCGGGTTCCGGTTCCCAAACTCCGGGTTCCGGTTTCTTAACTCCGGGTTCCCAAACTCCGGGTTTCTGTTTCTTTACTCCGAGTTCCGGTCCCAAACTCCGGGTTCAGGTTACAAAGCTCCGGGTTCCGGTTCCCAAACTCCGGGTCCAGGACCCCAAACTCCGAGTTCCGGATCCCAAACTCCGGGTTCCGGTTCCTAAACTCCGGGTTCCTGCGCCCTAATTCTGTTTTCTGACCCCAAACTCCGGGTTCCGGTTCCCAAACTGAGGGTTCCGGTTCCCAAACTGAGGGTTCCGGTTCCCAAACTCCGGGTTCCGGTCCCAAACGCCGGGTTCCGGTTTCCTAACTCCGGATCCCAAACTCCGTGTTCCGGTTCCCAAACTCCCGGTTTCTGTTTCTTTACTCCGGGTTCCGGTCCCAAACTCCGGGTTCCGGTTACAAAGCTCCGGGTTCCGGTTATAAAGTTCCAGGTTTCGGTTCCCAAACTCCGGGCCCAGGACCCAAAACTCCGAGTTCCGGAACCCAAACTCCGGGTTCCGGTTCCCAAACTCCGGGTTCCTGAGCCCTAACTCCGTGTTCTGACCCCAAACTCCGGGTTCCGGTTCACAAACTCCGGGTTCCGGTACCTAATTTCGGGTTCCGGTACCAATCTCCGGGTTCCGGTACCAAACTCCGGGTTTCGGTCCCAAACTCCGGGTTCCGGTCCCAAACTCCGCGTTCCGGTTACAAAGCTCTGGGTTCCGGGTCCAAAATTCCGGGTAAAGGGCCCAAATTCCGGTTTCCGGTTCCCGAACTCCGGATTCAGGTTCCCAAACTCCTGGTTCCGGGCCCCAAATTCCGAGTTCCGGATCCCAAACTCCGGGTTCCTGTTCCCAAACTCCGGGTTACGAGTCCAAAAACTCAGAATATCGGGTCCAAAACAACGGTTTCCGGTACAAAACTCCGGGTTCCGGTTAACAAAATCCGTGTTCATCCTTCCTAACACCGTGTTGTGGCCCCAAACTCCGGGTTACGGTTACAAAGTTCCGGTTTTCGGTCCCCAAACTCCGGGTCCGGGACCCGAAACTCCGAGTTCCGGATCCAAAACTCCGTGTTCCGGTTTCCTAATACCGTTTTGCAAACTCCCTGTTCCGGATAAAACTCCGAAACCCGGATCCAAATTCCGGGTTATACTTCCCAAATTCCGGGTTCCGGTTCCCTAACTCTGAATTTCAGTTCACAAACTCCAGGTACCGATTCCAGAACTTCTGGTTACGGTCTCAAACTCCGGGTTACGCGTCCCAAGCAACGGTTTCCCAAAAAACCCGGGTTCAAAAAACGATTTCCGGTTCCTAAACTCCGGTTTCCGCTTCCCAAACTCCGGTTTCCGGTTCCCATACACTGGGACCGTGTAAAAACTCAGTTCCGGGACCCGAACTGAAAAGAATTTCAAAAAACAAATTTAAAAATAAATTCAAAAATACATTTCCAAAAAGTAAATTTTTCAAAACTAATATAATAAACATTCTTTTCAAAAAACATTTTCGAAAATATTTTTCAAAAAAAAATTTTCAAAAAAATTGAGAAAAATATAAAAACTCAAAAAAATTCCAAAAAAATTCAAAATAACAATTTTCAAAAAAATATTCAACAAGAAATTTCGAAAAATAAAAAAATAAAAAAAAATTAAGGAGAATAAAAAAAATTCAAAAAATTTCCAAAAACAAAATTTCAAAAAATTAAAAAAATAAAAAAAAAATTATGAGAAAAAAATATCTCAAAAATTTAGAAAAAATGTTTTCAAAAAGAAAAATTAAAAAAATTCAGAAAAAATTTTCAAACAAGTTTCCAATAAAATTACAATTTTTTTAAATTTACAAATTTAAAAAAAAATTTTTAATAACGTTTTTTGAAATGTTTTTTAATGTTTGTTTTTGAAAATATTTCGAAATTTTTAAAATTTTTAAAAAATTTTTCATGTACAAAATAAATTTTTGGAAAAAAAATAATTAAAAAACCATTTATAAAGAATTAAAACATTTGAAAGAAAGAAAACTTTTGAAAACATTTTCAAAAAGAAAATCTAAAAAACTTACAAAACAATTTTCGAAAAATTTAACAAAAACTTTCAAAAAAATATGAAAAAATAAAATAAAAAAAATGTTAAAAATTGCGAAAAAATGTTTTTTGAAAATTTTTCTTGAAAACTTCTTTGTGAAAATTTGAAAACATTTTCTTTTTATTTTGAAATTTTTTAAATTTTTTGAAATTCCTTTCTTGAGTTTTTTTGAAAATACTTGTTGATTTTTTTTAATTTGCTTTTGACAAATTTTTTGAAAATATTTTTTTTTTTTACATTTCCTGAAATTTTTTTTTTAAATTTCTTTGAAATTCTTTTTTATTTTTCAAAATTTTATTTCGAAATTTTTTTTGAAAACTTTATTACTTTAAATTTTTTCAAAAATTATTTGACAATTTTCTTTTGTTTTTGTAAAATTCTTTTGGATTTTTTTTTTAAATCCGCTTGAAAAAAATTTTTGAAACGAAAGTTTTATAAATTATTTTTTAAAAATTTCCTTTTCACAATTTTTATCTAATTTCTCTTTTAAATTTGATTTTGAATTTTTTAGTTTGGGATCCGGAACCCGGAGTATGGAAACTGTAAACCGGAGGTTGGGACCAAGAATCCGGAATTTGGGAACCGGAACACGAAGGTTTGGAACCGAACCCCGGAGATTTGTAACCGCAACCCGGAGTTTTGAAACCGGAGATTGGGACCCGGAACCCATAGTTGGAGAACCGGAACCTCGTGTTTGGGAAATGGGACCGGTAGTTTGGGAACCGGAACCGGAACCCGGAATTTAGGATTTTGAACCCAGAGTTTCGGAACCGGAACCCGGATATTGAGAACGAGAACAGGTAGCTTTGGGACCCGGAGTTTGGGAACCGGAACCCAGAGTTTTGGAACCGGAAGTTGTGAACCGGAACCAGGAGTCTAAGAACCGGAACCAGGAGTCTGAGAACCGGAACCCGGAGTTTGGGAACCGGAACCCGGAGTAGGGGAACCGGATCCTATAGCTTTTGAACCGGAGTTTTGGGACCCGGAATTTAGGACCCGTAACCCGGAATTTGGGAACCGGAACCCGGAGTTTGAGGACCGAAATAGGGGTTGGAACCGGAACACGGAATATGCAGACCGGAACCCGGAGTTTGTTAACCGGAACCCGGAGTTTGTGAAACGGAACCCATAGTTCGAGAAACAGAACCCGGAGTTTGGGAACCGGAATCCGGAGTTTGGAAACCGGAGTTTTGGGACCCGGAACCCGGAATTTGGGAAACGTAACCCGGAATTTTGGAACCGGAAACCGGAGTTTGAGATCCTGAAAATGGTGTTGGAACCGGAACCCGGAATTTGTGAACAGGAACCCGGAGTTTGGGAACAGGAGTTTTTGGACCCGGAACCCGGAATTTGGGACACCTGTCCCGGAATTTGGGAACCGGAAGCCGGAGTTTGAGATCTGGAAAATGGTATTGAAACCGGAACCCGGAGTTTGTGAACCGGAACCCGGAGTGTGTGAACAGGAGCCCGGAGTTTGGGAGCCGGAAACCGGAGTTTGGGAACCGGAGTTTTGGGACCGGAAGATTGTGACCCGGAACCCGAAGTTCGAGAACCGGAACTCGGAGTTTGGGAATCGGAACCCGGAGTTTGGAAACTGGAGTTTTGTGACCGGAAGTTTGTGACCCGGAACCCGGAGTTCGAGAACGGGAACCCGGAGTTTGGGAACTGGAATCCGGAGTTTGGGAACCGGAGTTTTGGGAACCGGAACCCGGAATTTGGGAGCGTAACCCGGAATTTGAAACCGGAACCCGGAGTTTGAGATCCGGAAAATAGTGTTGAAACCTGAACCCGTGTTTGTGAACCGGAACGCGGAGTGTGTGAACAGGAACCCGGAGTTTGGGAACCGGAACCCGGAGTTTGGGAACCGGAAGTTGGTGATCCGGAATCCGGAGTTCGAGAAACGGAACCCGGAGTTTGGGAACCGGAGTTTTGGGACACGGAACTCGGAATTTGGGACACGTAACCCGGAATATGGGAACCGGAACCCGAAGTTTCAGATCCGGAAAATGGTGTTGAAACCGGAACCCGGAGTTTGTGAACCGGAACGCGGAGTTTGTGAACAGGAACCCGGAGTTTGGGAACCGGAACCCGGAGTTTGGGAACCGGAACCCGGAGTTTGGGAACCGGAGTTTTGGGACCGGAAGTTTGTGACCCGGAACCCGGAGTTCAAGAACCGGAACCCGGAATTTGGGAACCGAAAGTTTGTGACCCGGAACCCGGGATTCGAAAACCGGAACCCGGAGTTCGGGAACCGGAACCCGGAGTTTTGGAACCGGAACCTGTAATGTGGGACACGTAACCCGGAATTTGTGAACCGGAACCCGGAGTTTGACGCCTGGAAAAAGGGGTTGGAAACGGAACCCGGAATTTGCGAACCGGAACCTGGAGTTTGTGAACCGGAACCTGGAATTTGTATACACTAACCCGGAGATTGGGATATGGAAGCCGGAGATTTGGAACCGGACTTTGGGACCCGTAACCCGGAGTTTGGGAACAGGAACCCGGATTTTAAGAACGGGAACCGGGAGTTTGGGACCAGGATTTTGTGAACAGGAACTCGGTAATTGGGAACCGGAACCCGGAATTTGGGTCTCGGGACCGTGTTTCAGAATCGGAGCCCGGATTGTGGGACTCGGGACCTGGCGTTTGGGACCCGGAACCCGGAGTTTGGAGACGGGGACATGAAATCCTAACTCGGAATTTGTGACCCGGAGTTTGGAAGCTGGAACCCGAAATTTTGGAACCCGGAGTTTTTAACCCGTAGTTTGGGACCGGGAACCAGGTATTTTCAAACCGAATTTTGTTACCCGGAGTTTGGAGACAGGAACATGAAATCCGAACCCGGAGTTTGGGACGAACCCGGGGATTTTGACCCGGAGTTTCCTATTTGTGTCCCGGAATCCAGTTTTTAAAGCTGAGTTTCGAACCCGGAATTTGGGACTCGGAACCCGGAGTTTAGGATACGGATTATGAGACGCGGTTCCCGGAGTTTGAGGTCCGGAGTTCGGAACCCGGATTTTGAAAAAATTTGAAAATTTTGAGAAAAAAGTTGGAAGAAAATTTTTTTGAAAAAAAAATCATTTGAAAATTTTTTGAAGACACGTTGGAAAAGTATTTTAAAAATTTTGAAAATTTAAAAAGAGGAAGGAAAATAAAAAAAAATAAAGAAATTCAGAAGATTTAAAAAAAATTCATAGAATTTTTAAAAATTATTGGAAAAAATAAAAAAAATTTCGTTCTTGAAAAGAAAAATATGAAAAAATTCGAAAAAAAAACCCGTCTTGAAAAAAAAAATGTAATCCAATTCTCTGTGGATTACATATGCAATCGAATTACGTTTTGATTACATATGTAATCCAAATCTGAATGAGACAAATTTAATCCACTGCTGTTTAAGTCACATCTCCGGTGTCAATGATGATGAGTGAGACAAAAGTAATTCACTATTGTTTATTAAGTCACCAAATTCTTATCGATGATAGCCTGAATAGAGTATATATGTATTTAGAGTGGATTACAAATGTAATCCAATTCTGTGTGGATTACATATGTAACCGAATTCTGTGTGGACTACATATGTAATCGAATTCTGTGTGGATTACATATGTAACCCAATTCTGTGTGGATTACATATGTAATCCAATTCTGTGTGGATTACATATGTAATCCAAATCTGAGTGAGACAATAGTAATCCACTGTTTATTAAGTCACCACATTGATATCGATGATAGCCTTAATAGAGTATGTTTTTAGAACGGATTACGTATGTAATCCAATTCTGTGTGGATTACGTATGTAACCCAATTCTGTGTGGATTACATATGTAACCCAAATCTGTGTGGATTACATATGTAATCCAATTCTGTGTGGATTACATATGTAACCCAATTCTGTGTGGATTACGTATGTAATCCAATTCTGTGTGGATTACATATGTAACCCAAAACTGTGTGGATTACATATGTAATCCAATTCTGTGTGGATTACATATGTAACCCAATTCTGTGTGGATTACATATGTAATCCAAATCTGAGTGAGACAATAGTAATCCACTGTTATTTATTAAGTCACCTCATTGTTATCGATGATAGCCTTAATAGAGCATGTTTTAGAGTGGATTACATATGTAATCCAATTCTGTGTGGATTACGTATGTAACCCAATTCTGTCTGGATTACATATGTAATCCATTTCTGCGTGGATTACATATGTAATCCAATTCTGCGTGGATTACATATGTAACCCAATTCTGCGTGGATTACATATGTAACCCAATTCTGTGTGGATTACATATGTAATCCAATTCTGAGTGGATTACATATGTAATCCAATTCTGTGTGGATTACATATGTAATCCAAATCTGTGTGGATTACATATGTAATCCAATTCTGTGTGGATTACATATGTAACCCAAATCTGTATGGATTACATATGTGATCCAATTCTGTGTGGATTACATGTGTAATCCAAATCAGAGTGAGACATAAGTAATCCACTGTTATTTATTAAGTCACCACATTGATATCGATGATAGCCTTGACAGAGTATGTTTTTAGAGTGGAGTACATATGTAATTCAATTCTTTGTGGATTACGTATCTAACCCAATTATGTTTGGATTACATATGTAATCCAATCTTTCGCTCGATGGCAAGTGACCTACTTCCGATCGACGTGAAGTGACCTACTTTCGCCCGAAGGCAAGTAACCTACTTCCTCTGGATGTCAAGTGACCTACTTTCGCTCGATAGCAAGTGACCTACTTTCGCTTGATGGGTAAGTAACCTGCTTTCGATCGATGGCCACGTGACCTACTTTCGATCGATGGCAAGCGACCGACTTTCGCTCGATGGCAAGTGACCTACTTTCGATCGATGGCAAGTGACTAACTTTAGCTCGATGACAAGTGACCTACTTTCGATCGATGGCAAGGGACCTACTTTCGATCGATGGCAAGCGACCTACTTTTGCTCCATGGCAAGTGACATACTTTCGATCGATGGCAAGTGACCTATTTTCGGTCGATGGCAAGTGAACTAATTTCGATCAATGGCAAGTGACCTAATTTAGTTTGATGGCAAGTGACCTACTTTCGCTCGATGACAAGTGAACTACCTTCGCTCGATGGCAAGTGACCTACTTTCGGTGGATGGCAAGTGACCTACTTTCGATCGATGCCAAGTGACCTACTTTCGTTGGATGGTAAGTGATCTAATTTCGCCCGATGACAAGTGAACCAATTTCGATCGATGGCAAGTGACCTGCTTTCGATCGATGGTAAGTGACCTACTTTCCATCGATGGCAAGTGACCTACTTTCGCTCGATGGCAAGTGACCTACTTTCACTCGATGGCAAGTGACCTACTTTCGCTCGATGTCAAGTGACCTACTTTCGATCGATGGCAAGTGGCCTACTTTCGATCGATGGCAAGTGACCTACTTTCGATCGATGGTAAGTGACTTACTTTCGATCGATACGAAATGACCTACTTTCGATCAATAGCAAGTGACCTACTTTCGCTCGATGGCAAGTTACCTACTTTTGCTCAATGGCAAGTGACCTACTTTCGATGGACGGGAAGTGACCTACTTTCGCTCGAAGGCAAATGACCTACTTTCTCTCAATGGCAAGTAACCAACTTTCGCTCGATGGCAAGTGACCTACTTTCGCTCGATGGCAAGTGACCAACTTTCGCTCGATAGGCACTGACCTAGTTTCGATCGATGGCAAGTGACCTACTTTCGATCGATAGCAAGTGATCTACTTTCGCTCGATGGCAAGTGAACTACTTTCGATCGATGGCAAGTGACCTACTTTCGCTCGATGGCAATTGACCTACTTTCGATCGATGGCAAGTGACCTACTTTCACTCAATGGCAAGTTACCTACTTTCGATCGATGGCAAGTGATCTACTTTCGCTCGATGTCAAGTGACCTACTTTCGATCGATGGCAAGTGACCTACTTTCGCTCGATGGCAAGTGACCTACTTTGGCTCGATGGCACGTGATCTACTTTCGCTCGATCGCAAGTGGCCTACTTTCACTCGATGGCAAGTGACCTACTTAAGCTCGATGGCAAGTATCCTACTTTCTCTCGATGGCACGTGACCTACTTTTGCTCAATGGCAAGTGACCTACTTTCGATCGAATGCAAGTGTCCTACTTTTGCTCGGTGGCAAGTGACTTACTTTCGATCGATGGCAAGTGACCTACTATCGCTCAAGTGACCTACTTTCGATCGATGGCAGATGACTAATTTCGCTCGATGGGAAGTGACCTACTTCCGCTCGATGGCAAGTGACCTACTTTCGTTTGATGGTAAGTGACCTACTTTCGCCCGATTTCAAGTGTCCTTCCGATCGATGGCAAGTGAAACTATGACGGAACACGGAAGTGGGAAGCCGGAATTAGGAAACGGGAACTTGGAAACGTGAATCCGAGAACGGGAGATCTGAAACCGGAATCTGGAATCAAGAACCCGGAACCCAGAACTGTGAAACCGGAACCCTAAGGCCGGAAAACAAAAACCGGTACCCGGAAGCAGCAAGCAGGACAGAGGACCCGGAAACCGGAATCACCAAACAAGATGCTGGAACCCGGAACTGTGAAACCGGAACCCAGAGACTGTAACCCTAAAGCCAGAAAACAAAAACGGGAACCCGAAAACCGAAAGTCGAAAATCAAACTAGGAAACTGGAAACGGGCAAATGGTAACTGAAAACGGGGAAATTGTAACCGGAAACGGGAAGCCTGAACCCGGAAAGTGGCCACCCCAAGAAACCGGAAACAGGTGCCCTAGAAACCGGAAATTGGAAAGATAAACTGGTACTTTGGAACGGAACCCTGAAAAGGGAAACCCGGAACCCTGAACCCAGCAATCGAAAACCAGAAAACAAAAACGGGTACCCGAAAGCCGGAAAGCGGGAAACGTAATCGGAACCCAATAAGCGCAAATCGTGACGCTCTGTTTAGGACTCTGGAAACGGGGGCTCGGAAACCGGAAATTAGGAAGAACTGGTACTTGCCAAAAGAAACCGGTACCGGAACACAAAAACGGGAACTCGGAAAACGGAACGCGGGAACGGGAATAAGGAAACCGGAAGCCGGAAAATGGGATGCGGACCGCGGGGAACGGGACCCGGAAAACAGCACCCGGTAACCGAAACCACGAAAGCGGAACCCGGTACTCGGAAACTGGAAAACGAAAACGGCAACCCGATTCCCGGAAACGGGGTTCCGGAAATCTTAACCCGAAAAACGGAACCAAAAACCGTTATCCGTAAACCTTCACCCGGAAGTAGGAGAACGCACCCGGAACACAGAACACGGAAACGAGCCCAGGAAGAGGAAATTGGGAAGAACAGCTGGTACTTGGGAACGGTACGCGTAGAACGTAAACCCGGAAACCAAACCCGGTAATTGGAAAGAAGCGAGAAACCGGAACACGGAAATTGGTAATAAATACCCGGTACCAGAAACGGAAACAAGGAATTCCAGAAAACTAAACCCAGTAGGATACAAGAAACCGGAAGCTCGTGAGCGGAAATCGGTCCCGGAAATCGAAACATTGAACCTGGAAACTTAGGACCCTAAACCGGTAACTTGGAACCTGAACACTTAGTCAGGAACCAGGAAGCATGTACCGGGAACCCGAAACCAGAATCCGGAACTCGGTAACCGGAACCTAACAATCGGGAACCTGCAGTATGTGCCTGGAACCCTGAAGCATGTACCCGCAACCAGAAAACAAACACACGAAACCCGGAACCATTAGGCTTGGACCCTGAACATGTAAAAGTGAACCTGAAACCCTGAAACCGGAACCCGAAAAAAGAAGCGTGTAGCTGGAACACGTATATACCCGTATACTAAACACAGAACCAGGATCCGTGAATCCGGGCCCTAGATCCTGGAAGCCTGAAACCTTCACCTCAATGGATAACTCGTACGCTGAAACTGGAACCCTGAATAACGAACCACGAAATATGAACCACTCTGAACCCGGAAGCTGGATTCCTGGACCCATAATCTTTGACTCGTAACCCTGGGGACAATACCCATTACCCGGAACCCTGATTCCTGGAACCTAGGTCCAGGAAATCGGAGACCGGAACACTGAACCTGGATCCCTGCATGCGGATCCGTTAACCTAGAACCGAGAGTTCTGAACGCCGAACACGGAATCCTGAACCTTAGATCAGGAACCCGTAACTCAAAACCCGAAAACCTGAACCCGGAACCTAGGACTCGGTACCGTGGACACGGGACTCGGAATGCTCGAAACTGTAACCGGAACCCTGAACCAGCTGCTCGGAAACCAGAACCCGGAAATCGGAACTCCGTACTCCAACTCCAACTATAACCTTAACTTTACTTTTACGTTTACTCTTGCCTCACCTTACTTCACTTCAATCAATTCAATTTAATTTATGTCATTTTATTTTATATTATTTTATTTCAATTTCATTTAATTTCATTTCATTAATTTAATTTTATTTTGTTTTAATGTAATTTATTTTTATGTATTAAATTTAATAGTTTTAATTGAATTTAATTAAATTTGTTTAGTATAATTTAGTTTATTTTATTCTAGTATTTTATTTCATTTTATTCTAGGTTGATGTAAATTATATTAAATGAATTTACTTTAGTCCCATTTGTTTTTTAATTTAATTTAATTCCTATAATTCAATTCCATTTCTTTTCTTATTTTATTTTAATTTTAAATTAATTTAATTACTGTAATTAAATTTATTCTATTTCATTATAATTTAATTTATTTCAATTCAGTTTATTTTAAATTAATTTATTTTAACCCATTTTATTTCATTTTAATATAATTCTATTTCCATATAATTTATTTTAATTCAATTCAATAAGAGACATTTTATTTCATTTTATTTTAGCATATTTTAATTTACCTGGATTTCATTTAAATTATTTAAATTTATTTGAAATTATTTTATTTTTTTTTTCATTTAATTCATTTCATTCTTTCATTTTACTTTAATATACTATATATTAATTCAAAATTAATTTAATTCAGTGTAATTTAATTTAATTTATTTCAATTCATTTTATTTCATCTACAGTTAATTTGGTTTCATTAATTTTAATTAATTTCACTTCAATTCATTTTATTTTAAATTAACTCATTTCAATGTAATTTAATTTATTTCGATCTAATTTACTTCATCTTGATTGATTTTGATTTAAATATTTTAAATTATTTCACTTTTAATTTACTTGGCTTTATTTTATACTATTATTTTAATTTACCGTGTTTTACCTTATTTTATTTCAATTCGTTTCATTTCAAAATGTTTTAACTTACTTCACTTTCATTTAAAATATTTTATATTAATTTATTTTCATTTCACTTAATTATTTTCATTTAATTCAATTTCATTTCATTTTACTTAATTTTACTTTACTTTCTTTTAAGTAATTTAGTTCAGTTTATTTTAATTTACTGGATTTTAATTAATTTATTGAATATTAATTCTATTTATTTCAATACATTCTAACTTAATTTATTTCTATTGAATTGAACTTATTTTTATTTATTTTATTTTAATTTAATTTAATTTTATTTCCTACATTTTTTTCAATTCAATTTATTGTAATTTTCTTCATTTCAAATCAATTTATATTTTGTCTTATATCATTTTAATTTAGTTTACTTTATTTTTACCCAATTTATTTTAAATCAATTTTA
The DNA here is from genome assembly GCF_040183065.1 of Periplaneta americana. Taxonomy (NCBI): domain Eukaryota; kingdom Metazoa; phylum Arthropoda; class Insecta; order Blattodea; family Blattidae; genus Periplaneta; species Periplaneta americana. Next base: position 216,080,404 of record NC_091117.1, on the reverse strand, counting down.
TTATAATTTACTTTATGTTCATTTTATTTTAATTTAATTTATTTTCACTGGACGGCTAGTGACCTCTTTTCGCTGGAAGGTAAGCAGCCTACTTTCGCCCGATGGAGAGTGACCTACTTCCCCTGGATGCCAAGTGACCTACTTTCGCAAGATAGCAAGTGACCAACTTTCGTTTCATGGTAAGTAGTCTACTTTCGATCGATGGCAAGTACCCTACTTTCGATCGATGGCAAGTAACCTACTGCCGATCGATGGGAAGTGACCTACTTTCAATCGATGGCAAGTGACCTACTTTCGATCGATGGAAGCGGCCTACTTTCGATCGATGGCAAGTGACCTACTTTCGATCGGTGGCAAGTAACCTACTTTCGATCGATGGCAAGCGACCTACTTTCGCTCCATGAGAAGTGACCTACTTTCGATCGATGGCAAGTGACCTACTTTCGATTGATGGCAAGTGACCTACTTTTGCTCAATGGCAAGTGACCTACTTTCGATCGATAGCAAGTGATCTACTTTCGCTCGATGGCAAGTGACCTACGTTCGATCGATAGCAAGTGACCTACTTTCGATCGATGGCAAGTGACCTACTTTCGATCGATGTCAAGTGACCTACTTTCGCTCGATGGCAAATGACCTACTTTCGATCGATGGCAAGTGACCTACTTTTGCTCAATGGTAAGTGACCTACTTTAGATTGACTCCTAGTGACCTACTTTTCGCTCGAAGGCAAGTGACCTACTTTCTCTCAATGGCAAGTGACCTACTTTTCGCTCGAAGGCAAGTGACCTACTTTCTCTCAATGGCAAGTGACCTACTTTCGCTTGATGGCAAGTGACCTACTTTCGATCGATGGCAAATGACCTACTTTAGCTCGGTGTCAAGTGACCTACCTTCGATCTATGGCAAGTGACCTACCTTCGATCTATGGCAAGTGACCTACTTTCGCTCGATGACAAGTGACCTACTTTCGCTCGAACGCGTGACCTACTTTCGCTCGATGGCAAGTGACCTACTTTCGCTCGAAGGCAAGTGACCTACTTTCGAGCGAAGGCAAGTGACCTACTTTCGCTCGATGGCATGTGGCCTACTTACGATCGATGGCAAGTAACCTACTTTCCATCGATGGCAAGCGACCTACTTTCGCTCCATGGGAAATGACCTACTTTCGATCGATGAAAAGTGATCTACTTTCGATCGATGGCAAGTGACCTACTTTTGCTCAATGGCATGTGACCTACTTTCGATCGATAGCAAGTGACCTACTTTCGCTCGATGGCAAGTGACCAACATTCGATCGATAGCAAGTGACCTAATTTCGATCGATGTCAAGTGACCTACCTTCGTTCGATGGCAAGTGACCTACTTTCGATCGAAAGGAAAGTGACCTACTTTAATTCGATGACAAATGACCTACTTTCGATCGATGGTAAGTGACCTACTTTTGATCGATGACAAGAGACCTACTTTCGCTCGATGGCAAGTGACCTACTTTCGCTCGATGGGAAGTGACCTAATTTCGCTCGATGGAAAATGAGCTACTTTCGATCGATGGCAAGTGACATACTTTCGCTTTTTGTCAAGTGACCTACTTTCGATCTATGACAAGTGACCTACTTTCGCTCGATGGCAAGTGACCTACTTTCGGTCGATGGCAAGTGACCTACTTTCGATCGATGGCAAGTAACCTACTTTCGATCGATAGCAAGCGTACTACTTTCGCTCAATGGGAAGTGAGCTACTTTCGATCGATGGAAAGTGACCTACTTTCGATCGATGTCAAGTGCCATACTTTTGCTCAATGGCAAGTGACCTACTTTCGATCGATAGCAAGTGACCTACTTTCGCTCGATGGCAAGTGACCTACGTTCGATCGATAGCAAGTGACCTACTTTCTATCGATGGCAAGTGACCTAATTTCGATCGGTGTCAAGTGACCTACTTTCGATCGATGGCAAGTGACCAACGTTCGATCGATAGCAAGTGACCTAATTTCGATCGATGTCAAGTGACCTACTTTCGCTCGATGGCAAGTGACCTACTTTCGATCGAAAGGCAAGTGACCTACCTTAGTTCGATGACAAATGACCTACTTTCGATCGATGGTAAGTGACCTACTTTTGATCGATGACAAGTGACCTACTTTCGCTCGATGGCAAGTGACCTACTTTCGCTCGATGGCAATTGATCTACTTTCGCTCGATGGCAAGTCACCTACTTTCGATCGATGGCAAGTGACATACTTTCGCTTTTTTCAAGTGACCTACTTTCGATCTATGACAAGTGACCTACCATCGCTCGATGGCAAGTGACTTACTTTCGGTCGATGGCAAGTGACCTACTTTCGAGCGAAGGCAAGTGACCTACTTTCGCTCGATGGCATGAGACCTACTTTCGATCGATGGCAAGTGACCTACTTTCGATCGATGGCAAGTAACCTACTTTCGATCGATAGCAAGCGTACTACTTTCGCTCCATGGGAAGTGAGCTACTTTCGATCGATGGAAATTGACCTACTTTCGATCGATGTCAAGTGACATACTTTTGCTCAATGGCAAGTGACCTACTTTCGATCGATAGCAAGTGACCTACTTTCGCTCGTTGGCAAGTGACCTACGTTCGATCGATAGCAAGTGACCTACTTTCGATCGATGGCAAGTGACCTAATTTCGATCGATGTCAAGTGACCTACTTTCGATCGATGGCAAGTGACCTACTTTAGATCGATGACAAGTGACCTACTTTCGATCGATGGTAAGTGACCTACTTTCGATCGATGGCAAGTGACCTACTTTCGCTCGATGGCAAGTGACCTACTTTCGCTCGATGGAAAGTGTCCTACTTTCGATCGATGGCAAGTGACCTACTTTCGCTCGATGTCAAGTGACCTACTTTTGATCTATGACAAGTGACCTACTTTCGATCGATGGCAAGTGACCTACTTTCGCTCGATGGCAAGTGACCAAATTTCGCTCAATGGCAAGTGACCTACTTTCGCTCGAAGGCAAGCGACCTACTTTCGCTCGAAGGCAAGTGACCTACTTTCGGTCGAGGGCAAGTGACCTACTTTCGGTCGATGGCAAGTGACCTACTTTCGATCGATGGCAAGTGACCTACTATTGCTCGATGGAAAGTGAGTTACTTCCGATCGATGGCAAGTGATATACTTTCGCTCGATGGCAATTGACCTACTTTCGATCGTTGGCAAGTGACCTACTTTCGGTCGATGGCGGCAAGTGACCTACTTCCGCTCGATGGCAAGTGACCTACTTTCGTTCGATGGCAAGTGACCAACTTTCGCCAGATGACAAGTGACCTACTTTCGATCGATGGCAAGTGAAACTATGACGGAACACGGAAGTGGGAACCCGGAATTAGGAAACGGAAACTTGGAAACGTGAATCCGAAAAAGGGAGACGTGAAACCGGAATCCCGAATCAAGAACCCGGAACCCAGATCTGTGAATCCGGAACACTGAAGCCGGAAAACAAAAACCGGTACCTAGAACACGCAAGCCGGAAAGGGAACCCGGAACTGGAAACTGGAACTCGGAAACGTGAAGCCGGAAACGCTGCAACGGAAACCGGAATCAGCAAACTAGATGCTGTAACCCGGAACCCAGAGACTGTAACCCTAAAGTCAGAAAACAAAAACGGAAACCCGAAAACCGAAAGTCGAAAATCAAACTAGGAAACCGGAAACAGGGGAAATGGTAACTGAAAACGGTCAAATTGTAACCGGAAACGGGAAGCCTGAACCCGGAAAGTGGCCACCGCAAGAAACCGGAAACGGGAGCCCTAGAAACCGGAAATTGGAAAGATAAACTGGTACTTTGGAACGGAACACTGAAAAGGGAAACCCGGAACCCTGAACCCGGTAATCGAGAACCATAAAACAAAAACGGGTACCCGAAGGCCGGAAAGCGGGAGACGTAATCGGAACCCAATAACCGCAAATCGTGACCCGGGAACTTGAAAACGAAAACTTTAACCCGGAACCCGAAAACTGTGTCTAGGAAACTGGAAACGGGAGTCCGAAACCGGAAACGGGAGCTCGGAAACCGGAAATTAGAATGAACTGGTACTTGCGAAAAGAAACCGGTACCGGAACACAAACACGGGAACTCGGAAAACGGAACCCGGGAAGGGGATTACGGAAACCGGAAGCCGGACCCCGGGGAACTGGACCCGGAAAACAGTACCCGGTAACCGAAACCACGAAAGCGGAACCCGGTACTCGGAAAGTGGAAAACGAAAACGGCAACCCGATTCCCGGAAACGGGGATCCGGATATCTTAACACAAAAAACGGAACTAAAAAACGTTATCCGTAATCCTTGACCCGGAAGTAGGAGAACGCACCCGGAACACAGAACACGGAAACCAGCCCTGGAAGCGGAAATTAGGAAGAACAGGTGGTACTTGGGAACGGTATGCGTAGAACGTAAACCCGGAAACCAAACCCGGTAATTGGAAAGAAGCGAGAAACCGGAACACGGAAATTGGTAATAAATACCCGGTACCAGAAACGGAAACAAGGAATTCCAGAAATCAAAACCCAGTAGGATACAAGAAACCGGAAGCTTGTGAGCGGAAATCGGTCCCGGAAATCGAAACATTGAACCTGGAAACTTAGGACCCTAAACCGGTAACTTGGAACCTGAACACTTGGTCAGGAACCAGGAAGCATGTACCGGAAACCCGAAACCAGAATCCGGAACTCGGTAACCAGAACCTAACAATCGGGAACCTGCAATATATTCCTGGAACCCTGAAGCATGTACCCGCAACCAGAAAACAAACACACGAAACCCGGAACCATTAGGCTTGGACCCTGAACATATAAAAGTGAACCTGAAACCCTGAAACCGGAACCCGAAAAAAGAAGCGTGTAGCTGGAACACGTATATACCTGTATACTAAACACAGAACCAGGATCCGTGAATCCGGGCCCTAGATCCTGGAAGCCTGAAACCTTCACCTCAATGGATAACTCGTACGCTGAAACCGGAACCCTGAATAATGAACTAGGAAATATGAACCACTCTGAACCCGGAAGCTGGATTCCTGGACCCATAATATTTGACTCGTAACCCTGGGGCCAATACCCATTACCCGGAACCCTGATTCCTGGAACCTAGGTCCAGGAAATCGGAGACCGGAACACTGAACCTGGATCCCTGCATGCGGATCCGTTAACCTAGAACCGAGAGTTCTGAACGCCGAACACGGAATCCTGAACCTTAGATCCGGAACCCGTAACTCAAAACCCGAAAACCTGAACCCGGAACCTAGGACTCGGTACCGTGGACACGGGACTCGGAATGCTTGAAACTGGAACCGGAACCCTGAACTAGCTGCTCGGAAACCAGAACCCGGAAATCGGAACTCCGTACTCCAACTCGAACTATAACCTTAACTTTACTTTTACGTTTACTCTTGCCTCACTTTACTTCACTTCAATCAATTCAATTTAATTTATGTCATTTTTATTTTATATTATTTTATTTCAATTTCATTTAATTTCATTTCATTAATTTTATTTTATTTTGTTTTAATGTAATTTATTTTTATGTATTAAATTTAATAGTTTTAACTGAATTTAATTAAATTTGTTTAGTATAATTTAGTTTATTTTATTCTAGTATTTTATTTAATTTTATTCTAAGTTGATGTAAATTACTTTTTTTTTTACCAATTCAATGACATATATTTACATATAAATATATAAAAATAAGCTTTTGTATAATATAATAATACTTGTACATTTGACACAAAAATAAGATAGAACGACATCTAAATATAATTTTTTTTTTTTTTGTATAAAATATTATCCAGTAATGAAAAAAAAAAATACTTCTAAGAATATCTATCTATACTAAATAAATTTTACAAGAAAAATTGTTCAATCAAAGGGTTGGACTCGGGAAGCGTACCCAAAACGCTCATTGCATTTCCGCGTTGAATTGCAATACTTAAACGTTGACGCAAATAAGTAGTGCAACGACGATCACCAGTAATGGAGATCAAAATTTTGCCGATTTGAGATATCAAAACTTTAGCGTCATTACTCCGAGGACCAAAGGTCTCCACAGCAAAGGGGACAAAGATATAATTGTCTAAAAGATGAGCATACTTATTGACTTTTTTTTGTCACGGCTAATTCAGCAGCAGATGCTGCGCGTTTGGAGGTATTGAGATGGAGCTAGAGTGACAACGCAAGTGGAGTCCCAAATTAAAGATTTTCCTCTAGACCATGGAATTAAGGTGAGACTATCGGGCCGTTTACCATCCGCGCGACTAATACCTGGTGGTTCCAAAATCGATGGGATGCCACAAGAAGTCAGAGTTCTTTTAATGATATCATTGAGTGATGTATGTCTGGGAATGCGACCCTTGCTCCTCCCAGAACTGAATGCATGATGACCGTAAATATCAGCAATTCCTCCGCAAATACAAATTACATTAAATGAATTTACTTTATTCTCATTTGTTTTTTAATTTAATTTTATTTCTATAATTTAATTCCATTTCTTTTCTTATTTTATTTTAATTTATTTTAATTTTAAATTAATTTAATTAATGTAATTTAATTTATTCTATTTCATTATAATTTAATTTATTTCAATTCAGTTTATTTTAAATTAATTTCTTTTAACCAATTTTATTTCATTTTAATATAATTCTATTTCCATATAATTTATTTTAATTAAATTAAATTAGAGACATTTTATTTCATTTGTTTCATTTTATTTTAGCACATTTTAATTTACCTTGATTTCATTTAATTTATTTAAATTTATTTGAAATTATTTTATTTTTTTCATTTAATTCATTTCATTCTTACATTTTACTTTAATTTACTATATATTAATTCAAATTTAATTTAATTCAGTAATTTAATTCAATTTATTTCAATTCATTTTATTTCAATTACAGTTAATTTAGTTTAATTTATTTCGATCTAATTTATTCCATCTTGATTGATTTTGATTTAAATATTTTAAATTATTTTCTTTTAATTTACTTGGCTTTAATTTATACTATTATTTTAATTTACCGTGTTTTACCTTATTTCATTTCAATTCGTTTCATTTTAAATTGTTTCAACTTATTTCATTTTCATTTAATTTAATTTTAGTTTACTTTCTTTTAAGTAATTTAGTTTAGTTTATTGTAATTTACCTCATTTTAATTTACCGTATTTTAATTTAATTTATTCAATATTAATTCAATTTATTTCAATGAATTCTAACTTAAATTATTTTTATTGAATTGAACTTATTTTTATTTATTTTATTTTAATTTCATTTATTTTTTTCAATTCAATTTATTTTAATTTTCTTCATTTAAAATTACTTTATATTTTGATTTACATTATTTTAATTTAGTTTACTTTATTTTTACTCAATTTATTTTAAATCAATTGTAATATAATTTACTTTATGTTCATTTTATTTTAATTTAATTTATTTTCACTGGACGGCTAGTGACCTTTTTTCGCTGGATGGTAAGCAGCCTACTTTCGCCCGATGGCAAGTGACCTACTTCCCCTGGATGCCAAGTGAACTACTTTCGCTTGATGGCAAGTGACCTACTTTCCTTGGATGGCAAGTGAACTACTTTCGCTCGATGGCAAGTGACCTACTTTCGCTGGATGGCAAGTGACCTACTTCCTCTGGAGGCAAGTGACCTACTTTCGCTGGATGGCAAGTGACCTACTTTCGTAGGATGGCAAGTGACCTACTTCCTCTGGATGGCGAGTGACGTACTTTCGCTGGATGGCGAGTAACCTACTTCCTCTGGATGGCAAGTGACCTACTTTCGCTGGATGGCAAGTGACCTACTTCCTCTGGATGGCAAGTGACCTACTTTCGCTCGACGGCAAGTGACCTACTTTCGCTCGACGGCAAGTGACATACTTTTGCTCGATGGCAAGTGAGTAACTTTTGCCCAATGGCAAGAGACCCACTTTCGCTGGATGGCAAGTGATCTACTTTGGATCCATGGTAAGTGACCTACTTCCGCTGAATGCCAAGTGACCTGCTTTTGCTCTATGGCAAGTGACCTACTTCCGCAGGATGGCAAGTTCCCGACTATTAAGCATTTTAATTATGATGGTGTAACTATAGAGGAAATACAAAAATGATTAAAATTGTGAAGTCCAAAGTTGAGGAACCATAGTACAAGAAAGTACAAACTCTTGGCTGATTGCTTTCACTGTAACTGGAGTTATATTTTGTCTTACCTGTATTGTACAGAAAAACCAGCAATGTCCACCCTTTCCTGCACTAGCAGTCTACACTGATGCTTTGCAGGAACAACAGCATGAGATGGAGCGTAGTACACCACAGAAAACCAGGAAACCAGAGGCAACATCCAATGTGTATGCTGGGCTAGTCTCACAGTCTACATTGAACCTGGATTTGTCTCCTAGTCCTAGGTCCTACTCACTTTTACAGAACATGTATACTTTCACCTCCATGATGAAATTTTTGTAAAAAATTATGTTTATGCAATAAGGATTAATTTCTCTTTGTATATATTTTATTTTAAGTGCCATGTCTCAAGTTAAATGCCATATCATGTCATCACTAGTATGTTGGCAAATTATCCGTTCATACAGTCTTCCAATATATTGAACTTTGTAAAGAACAAGCCTTAGCCTTCAGTTTTACATAATAATAATTTTAAACATTTTAATTTTACAACTCAGGCACACTGCCTGCCTTTTAACTTTCGGTCTTACTAATAAAAACTCTATATACAGGCGTTTAACTTTCTTATACTTATACAATGAGTAGCTCGTTTATAAGTCGTGTGTAAATTCCTTACTAATAATCACTACATACGTCGTGTATAACAGTATAACTGTTACACAGCTACGTCATAGTTTCGTCATTACTTCATTACGAAAGGTAATAGAATATCTGAGGTTCTCTATTGCATCCGGTAAAGCGCTCTAGTGTGGCGTGTTAAATATCGATAGTACAACCGGTTCTAATCGATTACCACACTATACAGTAGCGTGCAAATTAATCCGAACAACGTAATTACTTATGCAAAAACACTCAAACGGGATAAAAAAAGGATCTAAGACATACCTCATTAATCTATGTGGCCTCCCTTGTTCCTAATAACAGCTCTGAGACTATTTGGCATGGATTCCACTAATTTCCCACAAATATTCTTCATTTCTTCATCGCAAAACCATACACCAATGAGGGCAGAAATCATCTTCTCCTTTGTAGAACAATCCATTTTTTGCATTCTTCTTTTGCAAATTGACCACAAGTTCTCAATGGGGTTGATGTCGGGTGAGTTGCCTGGCCAGGGGAGTACCTGAATATTCTTCTTGTTGAAGAATTCTGTAGTTTTTCGAGACATATGGCATGGTGCCAGGTCTTGTTGGAACACACCTCTGCCATCCGGAAATGATTTTTGCAGCTGGAGTACGATTCTGGTTTCCAATAAGTGAATATATTTGTCAAAATTCATCATTCCCTTGATAGGTATTAATGCTCCAGGCCCTTCATGTGTAAAACAACCTAAAAACATTACTTTAGGGGGGTATTTGGGTGCTTGTTGGAGATGAGCTGCTGTTACTTTTTCGGATCCTTTCAGTACGTAAGAAACATGGTGGCCGTGAACCTCGAAATGAGACTCATCGGAAAAAAGTACATTCTTCCAGTCATTCACTGTCCAGTGTTGATGTAATTTTGCTCATATTAAGCGTTTTTTGCACATAACAGGGGTTAGCAGTTGCTTCTTAATAGGCTTACGAGCCCTTCGTCCAGCTTCCAAAAGCGTACTCCACACTGTTGTGACGTGAATATTCGCCCCAGTGGTAGCCATTAACTCACGGGTTAAGTCGACAGCAGTTAGTCTAGGATTTAATTTACTTTTCCTGACAATTAAACGATCATCTGCAGGTGAAGTCTTCCTTTTCCGGCCACAATTTCCTTTTTTTCTGGGGTGTGATGGATCCAGTCTCCCTGTATCGTTTTATGATCGAATTAACAGTAGCCAAACCGATGTGACATTCTGCAGCAATTTGCCTCTGTGTCATAGAAGAATGCTCTGCTAATGTTATAATTTTAGACCGTTTTCGTGGAGTTGTATCCATTTGTGAAGACGACAGAATGTACACAGGATTGCAGTATTAAGTCTTCAACACAACTGAAATGCTTATAAGTACAAAACGATAGGCAAAATGTCACATATTATAAAAAAAAATAATAACGACAGACCTTCAACAATGGAATTGCACGTACTACAGATGTCAATTAAAGCGGTATGAGCAGCTGTGAGGCCAACAATGACAGAAAATGTAAAAATATGTCGTGTTCGGATTAATTTGCACGCTACTGTATTTTGGTCAGAGTACAAGCTACAGCAATATTATTCTAATAATTCTATGATCTTTGGTTTGTTCTTCTGTGGTTACAAGATAACCATCATCATAAAATGACAGTCGATACGAACAGCTGTTAGAAGGTGGCCATTTTTTCGCTATATACAACGCTTAAACATGGGGTTTCGTGCATATAACTACTGCAAAGCAATTCCCATTGTATAGTTACAGCCTGTTTATACGTCCATAGCCTATTCACGGTTTATTAGTAACGTTTTCTGTCTCAACTCTGCATAAGTCTCGTATAAAAACTATACACGGTTTATTAGTAAGACTGATATTGTATAAATTATAATTATATCCACTCGAAGGTTTTCTATCTGAATGTTAATTTAATACCATGTACGCCATTTAACCACTTTAAGAAAAAGTATGCATGGCTAGACTATTTATTAGTGTTTTATATATGTGTTTAAATAATATTTTTCACCATGTTCAAATGTTTGTTTGTTAGAAAACTATCACCTTGAAAGTAAGTCGAAATTATTCGTGACGTATATTAATATTGTATCCTGATGTAACAGAATTCATTTCTGCCATCTTAACATGATAGGTGATTGACTGAAAATAAAAACTGATTTATATGATATTATTTCACAAACTTATCTGAACTCAATATGACTTTTAAATTTCAAAGAAGTGTTAGGTGTGAACGGATGAGAAACCAAGTAACAGATCCCAGGTCTATTGAAGAGCTTAAAGATATCCCAGAACATTATAAACGGACATCAAATAATCATCAGTTTATGGGTGAATATTCTGAAATGGGTAAATGTATGTCCCGGCTGATTTAAGGAGTTTCTTGAAAATGTTGACTGATTACTTTTGCGTTTAATTAACTAACTCTCACATGTTTTAGTTGGAAACAAAGCATAAAAGGATTAATTTAAAAATTTATAATTTAAAAATAACGTCCAAACGTCAAAATGTAACTACGGTCCCTATGTCCCCAACTACATTTTACTCTGTTTGACTAAGTTTTTCTCGGAATGTTTCGATTTGATTTGATTTCCTCGGCCAAGATTATAAAAATAAATAGTTAAAATATTTATGAAAGACAGGAATTGTTGTTTCTTTAATTCTGAAAGGACACAACTTTAATGTAAAGTTTGTCCCCAAAAATTTCGTAATGCCTGTCCCTCGAAATAAAAGAGCTACACAAAAGACAATTTTGCTTCATGTGGTAAATTTTAACGGTTTGTAGTGATGAGAGGTCAACATGGCGCCAGTTAAAAAACTTTTCGTCCATTGTCGTAATTTATTTTATTGAAAAATACAAAAATCATCACTGATGACTGAATGTTATCTTTTCTATTGGTAACACCGGTCCCAGGTGACATTAAATATAGTTTGTATATATTAAACTTTCGTAGTATATGCAAAACATTACAATGTTTGTCGACTAAAAAATCTAACCTCCATGATATTTTTAACGATTTATTTTGTCAGAACTATTGCGGAAATTATACTAATTTGTAACAACAGTCCCTGTAATGTCGGTCCCTTTATTGTGGGACCGAGGTTTCATTTGACATACAATTATTAAATACTGGTGTATAAAGTAACTTCGAATATTATTTCATGTGATTGTTTATAGGAAAGAAAAAAAGTCTGATGATGAAAGTAGGAAATATGAAAGGGAGAAGATACGTAGGCAGAGGGCAAATATGACTGAAGAGGAGTTGCAGAAAAAAAGGGATTATGGCAAAGAATAAAAAAAAAAGAAAGAAAATAGCAAATATGACTGATCGTGAAAAAAGAAATGTTCGAAGACAAGTGAAATCTGAAGTACAGAAGTTCAGCAGATACCTTAAACAATGGGCTCTAAGGGAAAGATAACAACAATCCCTTGGCTTTTTTTTTTTAATTAGAAAATCTCACATAACATTTTTTTTAAGCTCAACTGATACCAGAATCTTCAATAATAGGAGCAAATGTAACTAATGTGAGAAAAAAGTACACAATTTAATATAATATATTTTTTCCAGTTTTGTTATTCATACTTGCCCATTTCAGAATATTCACCCTTATACTGTATGATAGTTACGACAAACGAGAAGAGGAAGAAGAGTGGTCCGATTGAGTTACAGTGTTTGACATAAAAAGAAATTTGGAATTACTGATATGATCAGATACACGGTACATAGAACCTATAATGCAACCTTAACAGGACAGCACTGTACCAACAACTTAAGTGAGGGTGTCACAACCTATATCACACTGTTGTAGAGAAACATCACCCACCACTTTATTCAACCATCCAAGAATTTAAAAAGAACGAAACGGCCAGTATACAGCTCTCACTTGGCCAGGCTATAAGGGCAGGTTGAGAACGCAAGAAAGAATTAGATCAATTACTATTTGTATAAGAACTTTCTTGTGTTAAATATTTTAACGTACCTTGTTAACATGTTTCGACCTATTTTCGGTCATCTTCGGAACTGGTCGTTGTTGGTCTTGGCGCCTCTTGTTTCCTGTATGGGTGCGTTCGTAGTGTAGAGTCAAAGAGTGTGTGTGTTTTGAAATTGAGTTGTGTGTTGAGAATATTGTTGGGGTGTGTTTTCGTGTGTCTGTATATTTCATATTGTTCTAGTGTGTTGAGTTTCTGGCTTTTTGGTTGGATGTGTAGTATTTCCATGTCTGTGTTGATGTCTCTGTAGGTGTGGTTGGCATTTGTGATGTGTTCTGCATATGTGGAGGTGTTTTGTAATTTTGCTATGGCTGTGATGTGTTCTTTGTAACATGTTTGAAATGATCTGCCTGTCTGTCCTATGTAGAAGTTGTTGCAGGTGTTACATTTGAGTTTGTATATGCCTGTGTGGTTGTATTTGTTTGTTTGTGTTGTTTGTGTGTTGAGATGTTTTTGTAGAGTGTTATTTGTTCTGTATGCGATGTTGTAGTTTAATTTCTTGAATGAGGTTGCAATTTTATGCGTGTTTTTGTTTTCGTATGTTAGTGTGATGTATTTTTTGTGTTCTTGTGTTCGTGTTGTATTCTTCTGTTTTTTTTTTTGTGGTTTTGTTTTGTCTTATGTATTATGTTGTCTATTACGTTAGGGTTGTATCCATTTTCTTGTGCCATGTATTTGATTGTGTTTAGCTCTTCGTTGTAATCTTGTTGGTTCATTGGTATGTTGAGTAGTCTGTGTACCATTGTTCGGAATGCAGCTTGTTTGTGTTGTGTGGGATGGTTGGATGTGTTGTGTATGTGTGTTGTTGTTGTTGTGGGTTAACAAGGTACGTTAAAATATTTAACACATGAAAGTTCTTACCATACATATTCCGAAGTGATACAGTGTTAGGGGATATGTACGTGAACGACCACAAATATTATCAGAAAATGCAGGCTCTAAATTTCTAAAAATTTCTAAGGAAATGAACTCACAATTGGACAAAAATTACAAGGTACCACAACAAGATTTATTAGAAATTAAATATCTGATAAAAGTATAAAGAAAGTTACTAATAGATTAATGTTTTTTTTAGAATTTAGTTTTTACTTTAAATTAAATTTTCCAAAATTTGAAAATTTTACACATATTATTTTATAACTCTACAACCATTAGAGATAGAATTCTGAAATTCTGTACACTGATTTAACATGCATTTATGCAAAAGGTAGACTATAATAATGCCCATTTCTTTGAAAATAGAAAAATTAGGTCACAAAACATTATGTAAATTTTAATATATTTGTATAGGACAAATAAAAAATCAATCGTATTAAAATAAACAACTCTATATGTCTGAGAGTATTCTACTTTTCAGAAATAACTGTTTATTACATGCAGGAAAAATATTAAAGATGTCAGAGAGACCATAATAATGTTATGGTTACCAAATGTTGTAACTGCAGAATATTTTTGTTTTTTTTTTTCTTTGATAAAATTGGTTTGAAAAATATTATTAGTAACTTTTTTATACTTTTATCAGATATTTAAGTTCTAATAAGTCTTGTTGTGGTATACCTTGTAATTTTTGTCCAATTTTGAGTTAATTTTCTTATAAAATTTTAGAAATCTACAGCCTGTATTTTCTGATAATATTTGTTGTCATTCACGCACATATACCCTTAAAAGTTGTGTAATCAAGATGTATAATTACTATTTACAATATGTACAAAGATGAGAGCAGAATTCACGATTATTTACGAACTTTGGGCTATACTTTTACCCTGTAATTATGTACATTAAAAAGTCAGAGATATTTTCTTGGATTTCTGTTGTTTATTATTTGTGAGAAAGGGAAAATCTGTCATTGGAAGATGTGAATTGGTAAAAATTACAATTGGATAGAAATACATTGGACGTAGTGTGATTGGGAAAAACTGCTTTAGGTAGAACGAATTGGGAAAAGTATCCGGAATCAGTGAAACCTGCATCAAACAATCATTGATAGTTCCATGTAAAACTGGTCTTTTAGAGGGATGGATGCTTAATAGGGGGAAGTTTTTTATACAAATAATGAGTTAAACTACTGTATGTATATAAAATAAAATAACTTGTAATGTATTGTTAATTATAAGAGTTGTGTACAGAAATTTATTACAATTTTGTAAGGAGTACATTTTTAATTCATTCTGATCAGTTTATTCTTTAGTACTTCATTTCCAAATAAAAACTAGCCTAATATTCAATTTGATTTAATTGTATTGTTTTAATATACTCAGAGACAACGTGGATAAGCATGATGGAAAATATACACCAAAGCTCAATTTTAAAATCAGTGTGAATGTCTTGTATTTTTTCCTGATGTTTCTGGGAATCCTAACAAGGAGCAAACATAATGAGATCTACTAATCCTCCAAAAAACTTGAGTTGCTCAGTTGTTTTGTGACATACCACTTTCGTGTATTATAATCCGAAAATAAATTATTTTGTTTCTTTATTAGCTGCTTTCATTTCGGACATCCTGCATATCCATTATCCGACATAGACATAGACAATTTTCAAATATGCATATTCTTCAACGGTGAAATCTTCTAGTTTGTAAACTATACTCTAACTCATCCAAATATATTCGTTACCTGTGAGGATACACTGACAAGACATGATATTATTGAGAGAGCTGAAGACGATGTAAATTTAAAATTCTTAAAATTGTGTCCCTTTAAAAATTACTTTAAGACTCACCATGCAATGAAATGTTATTTTATTGATGACCCAAACTATTACTTAAAAGAATTAATAAAGGGTTAATCTTTACTTCATACATATTAAAGCCAGAATAGGTTCAATAAATCTATCTACAAGTAGGTTGCAATCTGATATCTCAAGTGTTTCTTAATCACACCCTTGACAAATTCCCAAAAACCTGAGAACGATTATGATAAGAATTGAAAGTATATGAATCTTCAATTAAATGCTGATGAAACTATTTCTCCTATAAGCAGTACATCATGAGAAGCAGGTTAGGTAATCCACTTCGTATTCTGCAGATTCATTTTAAGTTATTTAAGAATATTAGAAATATTTCTCTCATTTTGAAAAGCATAAATATCAAAAAGCAACCCAATATAGAACAAAACATTTGTAACACTAGATAAATGACTAGAACGGTTGTTAGTCAAAAACCAACAAAGGCAAAGGCACAGAATAATGAAGTTAGGAAGATACTGGACATTGCCTGTTTCACAAGGTCCGTTTACACCATTCAGCTCCGACTCTCATTCTGAAACTGGCGTTGTTGTTCCCTCTTCTCCAGCTCCTGGAGTTTGTACGTGTTTGTAATAGACCGCGCCATGTGTGTTTTGGTGAACCGAACATCTTTGTCCTTGTTCACACCCTCTTCCAGCAAAATGGCGCGAGGAATGTGTGGGCGGATGAATATTGGTGCATTGTTGCATGTAATGCTCAGACCTGTTGACAATAAAAAGTGATGATTAACTTCAAAAATTTTTTCTTTTTGCATAAATATTTCAGAGACATTCCTACTGCTTTGAAAGCAATACCTCTTACAGTATTTCCTGTCTCACAAATATATCTGTGGAAGCGAATTTTGACTGTGATATGTTCATAATCTGCAAGTTTAAGGGGAGAGGATAGTATTTTTTTTAACTTTTTTCCTATTTGGTGTAAAATATTAATTTTTTATATGTTGTTGTTTTCTAATGCCAGGCATTTGACAATAAAGTCATTTGACCTCTTGCACTCCAATATTTTTCAAAGATATTGTCATGGTTAGCCACTGACGCACAGATTTTGAGATGTTCTGCATCCATTTCTTGATTTTAAATGGCAAGTTGTAGCCGATTTAAGTGAACACCATATTTTAATGTTTTGGTGGCTACTTCATTCACACACAACCCCCAGAATGTCTGGAGGACCACACCTGGTGTTGGTCGACGGGTCCATTGGACCTAGCTGGGAGATCTTGTTGATCACCAGCTTTCCCTCCTTAAGCCACTGGAGGACGATTTTAGTGCCATAGCAGGTCAGCACTAGGAACAGAAAAGTAGGAAGGGTAGGAAGGAAAGGGAAATGAACCCTAGGCCTCGAATGCTCTAATACTGTCGGGGTCGAAGAAAGTAAGAGTTCAGTCAGAGGACTGGATAGGAAAGGGTAAAGAGAGAATTAGGTATTGAATAGAGGAAAATTATACCAAATTCGGTCATTAACTCATCAAGCTGACCAGTGCTAATTGATGAGTAGCCCCTCCCTTTAGTTCAGCTTGTAAAATTATGCTTACTAACAGCTGCACCACGGGAAGGTAGGGATGGAACACTGGGTATTTGTCCAGGTTGGTTCCTTAAAGCCTTCAATGGGAAGGATTAATGGCTCTCCCCCCTGCATTCGACAAATACCGTTTTGCAACCATTTTTTGTATGTAGAGGGTTCATAGCTGTGGCAACTCAATCAAATAAAAATATTTTGAAAAAAAAAAATTATTTGGGGGCCCAAACTTGAAAAAATATACCCAATGCAGGATTGTACTAAAACCGATACATCTAAACTGTTTTTAAAAATAGATTCAAATAGTTTTTTGCAATGCATTTGCAAAAGCATATTCTACAAACTGTCTGTAACTGAATTTTGATATTAGTCCCTACCTTTGTAAAATAAAGAATTAAAATTTAATAACAATTTTCTGATTTCCTTTCTTGCAAACAAACAGACGTATTTTTTAAATGAAATCAATTAACAAAATTCTGTTACAGAGAAAAGTTTCCTAACAGTCTAAAGAATGTGTGTTCTAAATTTCATGCATGTATCTTTAATAGTTCAGAAATTATATCCATTTTTGTCTGGCAATGTAGCAAAAAAAAAATGAAGTTACTGGAAACCGATAAAAGCGGGCGTGTGATTTAAAATTCCATAGCGCAGGAAGTTTAAAAATGACGTCTCAACATCCGATAAGGGCACAAATACTCACAAAATGTTATGCAATGCATTCCACACATATCAAAGGGTATTTTAAAGAAGAAAAAAAATTTTTTTTTTTGAAAATTTAATTTACCGGAAACAACTATAAAAGTGGGCGAGTGATTTAAAATCCATAATGCAGGAAGTTTAAAAATGGCGACTCAATATCTGATAAGGGCACAAATACCCACAAAATGTTATGCTTGCATTCCATACATATCATAGGGTTTTTTAAAGATTTTTTATTTTGAAAATTTACTCATTTTTCACCAAAAAATACCATCCTCTCCCCTTAATTTAAGGGTTTTTTTAAAAAAGAACCAGAGTCCAAAAAATGCAAATATTAAGCAAGTGGTGAGCATATTGCCGTGCCCATCTACTGAGTTAATTATTAGCGGAAAAAACACCATAGTCCAATACAACACATTAAAAATATGAAGAAATGTGTAAAAGATATTTACCACATTTTCAGGAAGAGTAGGTAATGAAGACTAAGGAATACTATAGAGAATGAGTGTTTTGTTACAAATTTTTTTAAAGTGATTTCCATGTTTAAATGCAAACTTTTCTTTCACAGTTGACATGTCTGAATACAGACATTAGTTACGATTTACATATTTAAATAATGACTTTTTTTTCACGAAATACAGTAGCGATTTTGTTGTATTTCTTCATCATTTTACTATTGTCTGTGTTTATTATTCTACTTTGTGTTACCTGAAATTATTTATCTGGTCAAACAATAAGTTGTTGTTTTCTAATGCCAGGTGTTTGACAATAAAGTCATTTGACCTCTTGCACTCCAATATTTTTCAAAGATATTATCATGGTCAGCCACTGAAGCACAGATTTTGAGGTATTCCGAATCCATTTCTTGGTTTGAGTTGCACAATGGGCAGTTAGGGGACTGATATATTCCAATTCTATGCAAGTGTTTGGCCAAACAATCATGGCCTGTTGCCAATCTAAATGCAGCTACAGACGATTTTCGTGGTAAATCGGGAATTAACTGTGGATTTTGATGCAGAGAGTTCCATTTTTTCCCTTGGGATTGTGCTATCAAATTTTGTTTGTTGAAGTCTAAGTATGTAGATTTAATAAATCTTTTCACAGAGTAATACATAGATTCAGTAACAGGTCTGTAAGTAGCAGTGCTGCCCTTCTTTGCTAAAGCATCCGCATTCTCGTTTCCCAGGATCCCACAATGGGATGGTATCCATTGGAATACAATTCTTTTGTTGAGTGATATTAATTCAGAGAGCATTTTAGTTATTTCTGCTGTTTGAGATGGTGTGTGTTTAGAGACTATTGATAGAATAGCTGCTTTGGAGTCTGACAATATAACTGCATTCTTAAATTTATTGATGTGGCATAGAAGATTCCTGAGACTTTCACTTATTGCAATGATTTCTCCATCAAAACTTGTTATTCCATATCCAAGAGATCTATAAAGTGAGAAGAGACAGCACGTAACACCTGCACCGGCACCTTGTTCTCTGGAGATCAAGGATCCGTCGGTGTATAAATGAAGTCAATTTTGTGGAGGGTACCTAATATTAATTGTCTCTAAAGACAATTGTTTCGTTATTTCAGTGCTTACTTCTGATTTCAGTATTTCGCTCAAATAATATTAAAATGGATTTGAGGGAGGTGGGATATGATTATAGAGACTGGATTAATCTTGCTCAGGATAGAGACCAATTGCAGGCTTATGTGAGGGCGGACATAAGCAACAGTGAATCTCCGGGTTCCTTAAAAGTCATTCGTAAGTAAGGTCAAGTATTATTTTGTGACTTGGAACACTAACAGCAAGAAATCTTTCCTGAATTTGTTTTTCAACTTCTGTTAACACATAAACACTTCTCACATGAAACCTTTATAACTTCAGATGTAAATAACAAATTATTGAGACATTATATCTGGATGCGGTTTTCTGCCAAAGTTTTTATGGGAATTTTGTTGGATTGTTTTAATGAACTTTTTGGTTGCAGGTGTGAATTTTGGTGAAATCTGACAGTGAAGGAGATGTGAATACCTCAGGAAATGGCACAATGTGTATCCTGGTTTATCGAGACACGACCAGATACGCAGGTGCAACATCATGTCTGGACAAATATGGAAGAGAACTGCTGTCATGGTTATCAATCCGGGAGTGGCACTGAAAATTTATAGAGAATGGGAGTATGCTGCAGCAAAAGGGCAGTGGGCGATAAAGCACAAGTTTGGAGGACATTGAATGTGTGAAAGGTGCATTTGTCCCAGAAGGAATCCTTCCTCAGCGTCAATTCTAGCCAGCATGTTGATAGCAAATGCTGTGCGGCAAGGACGATCATCTGGCTGAAGAGCTTGCACTAGCTGAACTTTGTACGCGTATAGCCTCACATTCTTGTGAAGGGCTTTATGAACAGTCGAATGCGGCAAGTTAAATTCCTTGGTGGCATTGCGAACAGACTTACTAGGGCTTACTGATCGTGTCTAGATAAACCAGGATACACATTGTGCCATCTCCTGAGGTATCCACATCTTCACTGTCAGATTTCACCAAAATTCACAACTATTCTCATAAAAACTTCGACAGTTTCTGATTAAAACCGCATTCCGATATTGTGTCTCAATAATTTGTTATTTACATCTGAAGTTGTAAAGGTTTCATGTGGACTCCTTTTACATTAATTGCGTTATTTAAGCTTAGTGATTAAACAGGAATACATTAAACACAAGATACACATATAACTTCACGTTAAGTATAGTGTAAATATTCGTAATTTAAATATGAATTGTATTGATTAGGCTGGTTGAGTGGAAGAGAAGGCCTTACAGCCTTAACTCTGCCAGCGAAAATAAAACATTCTATTCTATTTCATTCTATTAAGTTCACTCTACATACACAATGCAATAACCTTGAAGGATATCAACATCAATGATGTTCTGTTAAGGGTGTAACGAAATTTTCTCACTCAGCATGATTAAAAGAAAAAGGCATTAATAATAAACATGACATGAAATATGAAAACATACACGAACATTCATTCCAATAGGAAAGTTCAATATCTTAAAAATAAATGTTATTTGTTTGTGCACCCATCTTCTGAAAAGTCAGTTTTTTTAAGAAAAATACAAATTATTTACTTACTTACTGGCTTTTAAGGAACCCGGAGGTTCATTGCCACCCTCACATAAGCCCGCCATTGGTCCCTATCCTGAGCAAGATTAATCCAGTCTCTACCATCATATCCCACCTCCCTCAAATCCATTTTAATATTATCTTCCCGTCTACGTCTCGGCCTCCCCAAAGGTCTTTTGCCCTCTGACCTCCCAATTAACACTCTATATGCGTTTCTGGATTCGCCCATACGTGCTACATGTCCTGCCCATCTCAAACGTCTGGATTTTATGGTCCTAATTATATCAGATGAAGTATACAATGCGTGAAGCTCTGTGTTGTGTAACTTTCTCCATTCTCCTGTAACTTCATCCCTCTTAGCCCCAAATATTTTCCTAAGAACCTTATTCTCAAGCACCCTTAATCCTTAATCTCTGTTCCTCTCTCAAAGTGAGAGTCCAAGTTTCACAACCATACAGAACAACTGGTAATGTAACTGTTTTATAAATTCTAACTTTCAGATTTTTTGACAGAAGACTAGATGACAAAAGCTTCTCAACCGAATAATAACAGGCATTTCCCATATTTATTCTGCGTTTAATTTCCTCCCGAGTGTCATTTATATTTGTTACTGTTGCTCCAAGATATTTGAACTTCTCCACCTCTTCAAAACATAAATTACAAAATTACTACTAAATACAAATTACTACTAAAAACAATATCATGCTTTACAAACCTGCTAGAGGCTGAAGTGGAATGGCACAGTTTATGCTTTGCAATCTTTCTGTAGATGTTGAAACTGTTGCTTCGTCATTCACATGTGCTGAAAGCAAAGAAAAAACATTACATATGAAGTCATCACAGATGTCTTGTAAACAAATTTGTACTAAATATTCTGATACTAACAGTATGCACAATGCCATTTTGAACTCAAAATAGTACTTACTAGAATTTGAATTAATGAAGAAGTTGTTCCTGTTGACGTGAAGAGGACAATGAGACTATGAAAGAAAAAAATTGAGTCTATTAGTTCCAAAACTTAACATGTCCATAAAATTTGAAAAATGAGTTAATGCATGCTCTGTGTTCTGCACAGAATGGCAAAACGTTTTGGCCCAATATTCAACATTTTACAGAGATATTAAGCACTCAAATCTGTGTTTTGTTCCAAAATTAAACATGTCCATGGTGCCTCACATTCTGGAAGTCAACATGTCCTCATAAAATGAAATTATTACACAGGGTCCAGCAGAAAGATAAATGCCACTCAAGCGCAACGATCAAGAAACCTGTATGGCGGCCAATTAAAACCAGGGAGATCATTCTGCCAGACTTTGTATTATTAATGCCTCTTTTATTCTAGCTTATGCTGGCAAACTTATATGAAATCAAAGATAATGTAATTAAAATTTTAATTACTCAACAATAAACATTTTATTCCTCACATCAATAAATTTAGGAATGCAGTTATATTGTCAGACTCCAAAGCAGCTATTCTATCAATAGTCTCTAAACACACACCTTCTTCTCAAACAGCAGAAATAACTAAAATGCTCTCTCAATTAATATCACTCAATAAAAGAATTGTATTCCAATGGATACCATCCCATTGTGGAATCCTGGCAAACGAGAATGCGGATGCTTTAGCAAAGAAGGGCAGCACTGCTACTGTTACTAAATCTACATATTACTCTGTGAAAAGATTTATTAAATCTACATACTTAGACTTCAACAAACAAAAATCTGATAACACAATCCCAAGGGAAAAAATGGAACTCTCTGCATCAAAATCCACAGTTAATTCCCGATTTACCACGAAAATCGTCTGTAGCTGCATTTAGATTGGCAACAGGCCATGATTGTTTGGCCAAACATCTGCATAGAATTGGAATATATCAGTCCCCTAACTGCCCATTGTGCAACTCAAACCAAGAAATGGATTCGGAACACCTCAAAATCTGTGCTTCAGTGGCTGGTCATGATAATATCTTTGAAAAATATTGGAGTGTAAGAGGTCAAATGACTTTATTGTCAAACGCCTGGCATTAGAAAATAACAACATTTTATTCCTAATAATAAATGCAATTCCTTCAGTAATTACATTACTAACAAGCTCTAAAGAAGGTAAACATTCAGAGAGGAATATTTTGTTGTTTTGAAATGGATCCAGAAAACAAAACTAGAAGTAGTGAGAGTAAAGAATCTCCAACAGAATCAAGGTGAGGTAGAAAAAGGACGAGGGATATGTCTTCATAGAAGAAAAATTAACATAAAAGGGGACAAAATAAAAATAAACCATGTTAGGTACGCTAAGGAAGTTGCAGAAGGATGAAGCACCAATGCAAATAATCACTGCGAAAGTAAGATGTCCCATATCTGAACATTCGTACATGCTGCCAGATAAGAGTATTTGGGCACATTGAGAAAGTTGTTCGAAGAGGGGAAGTCAATCTTAAACTGACATGGACACAGAGACATTTTTTTTCAAAATTTTGGAACGGCAATTTGTCCTCAAGGGTTCTTTTATTGCACGAAAAGTATAACTGACGTTCTGAAGCCATCTGCAAATTGACACGTAAAATTTGCTCCATATAAAATATTTATTTTACACAGACATAAACAAACTTTATCAATTCAGAGAGAAACTACCTACACTAATTTACAGATATTGGTGCACAAAAAAGTGTTTGCTGGAAAAGGAAGAGCATTCCACAAATTGTTCCTGCACCTATATGTTGAGGTGTTGTAGCTAAACAAGCGAAGGCCACTGATGTCACAAATCTTATCAGAAACCATTACTGTCGGTGATGAGGTGATAACTGGCAAACAATCCAATGCCTTAAATTCTATCAAAGATTAATTAATTCTGGTGGAATTTAATACCAAGGAGAACAGGACGAAAATGATTCCCCAATGGTACACAAAGACCTCAATTTGTAGAGTGACTTTCAGACTTAAATTTGAAAAAATGTCCAATTTATGTATTAATATCAATATTCATTCATGAGCTCTCAGACTCATTACTGGTGGAATCAAAACAACTCCAATAGATTCCATGAGATTCCTCACTAATATTAACAGCATCATAATGACAATAGAAGAAAAAGCACTGATTCAATATGAAAAACTTATCAGATTACCAGGAAACAATTGGCAGTCATACAGTCCTCTCTGTAGATTGAAAACTCAAAAAAGTTGCATATCCATTGTTCAAGAATTAAAACAGAAAATCAATATCCCGAATTTAAAAGAAAACCTACAAATTAAACCAAACCCTTTAACTCTATTAAATATAGAATATAATCTAAATTTAACAGAAGAAATACTGAAATCAGAGTAAACACTGAAATACTGAAACAATTGTCTTTAGAGACAATTAATATTAGGTACCCTCCACAAAACTGGCTTCATTTATACACCGACGGATCCTTGATCTCCAGAGAACAAGGTGCCGGTGCAGGTGTTACATGCTGTCTCTTCTCACTTTATAGATCTCTTGGATATGGAACAACAAGTTTTGGTGGTGAAATCATTGCAATAAGTGAAAGTCTCAGGAATCTTCTATGCCACATCAATACATTTAGGAATGCAGTTATATTGTCAGACTCCAAAGCAGCTATTCTATCAATAGTCTCTAAACACACACCTTCATCTCAAACAGCAGAAATAACTAAAATGCTCTCTCAATTAATATCACTCAATAAAAGAATTGTATTCCAATGGATACCATCCCATTGTGGAATCCTGGGAAACGAGAATGCAGATGCTTTAGCATAGAAGGGCAGCACTGCTACTTACAGACCTGTTACTAAATCTACGTATTACTCTGTGAAGAGATTTGTCAAATCTACATACTTAGACTTCAACAAACAAAATTTGATAACTCAATCCCAAGGGAAAAAATGGAACTCTCTGCATCAAAATCCACAGTTAATTCCCGATTTACCACGAAAATCGTCTGAAGCTGCATTTAGATTGGCAACAGGCCATGATTGTTTGGCCAAACACCTACACAGAATTGGAATATATCAGTACCCTAACTGCCCATTGTGCAACTCAAACCAAGAAATGGATTCGGAACACCTCAAAATCTGTGCTTCAGTGGCTGGTCATGATAATATTTTTGAAAAATATTGAAGTGCAAGAGGTCAAATGACTTTATTGTCAAACGCCTGGCATTAGAAAACAACAACAACAACTCATTCATTCATTCATTCATTCATTCATTCATTCATTCATTCATTCATTCATTCATTCATTCATTCAAAGGAACTGGCCACCCTACCCCATTATCTCTTGGTCTAGTTGCCTCATAAGTGGTGCCATGTTGGTATCATTTGTGAAGTTCAGACCTGTCTTCAGACAACTGACTAAACAACAACACAGTTCTCTGCCCAAAGGTAGGTCTTTCACTGCAAAGCCAGCATTCTCCAATCTTCTTCATAATTTTTTTCTGAACTGAATAAAACTAATTTCATCCATACGTCTTCCACATCACTTGAAATAATAATAATAATAATAATAATAATAATAATAATAATAATAATAATAATAATAATAATAATAATAATAATAATAGCAGTAATGTTTCCATTCCTTGTAATTTAAACGAAAAGTTCACTAATCCCGTCTCATTTTCATTCCTTAACGTCACATGTCCCTGAGAATGTGTTCAAAAACTCAAAATGTCCATTTGTACTTTCCAAAACTCTTCATGTCCAACATATTTTTAACAATATTTACTTATAATAAGCAGAAATATTATTACAATTGTTGCAATATTGGTTACAAAAATGAGTTTAACACTATGAAATTTATTCCGCGTCTGTAAATAGAGCATCTTGAATCACAGCAATTTTTCCCCATTTTTCTCAATTCAAATTAACATGGACATGTCAAGTTTTGGAACTAACCAACTTAATTATAAATGCATTTTTTAATGATAGGAATAATGATAATAATATGAACGTTACTGACTTTTGCAATCTCCCCTTTGGAATTACATGTCAAAATACAACTCTGTAAATACTCATCCATAATGAAATATGATATATATTTAAAAAAATGTAGGTAATATGCCTACCCTTTTCGAATTAGAAAACATTGATGGAAGTCTGCTGGTATCTTCTTCCTCAAGATAAGAAATTTTTCGTAACTTGCCAAAGAGACTCAATTTCTTCTCCTCATCCAGTGTGAAACTGCCATTTTTCTTCATTGCATGAATGATCTATACAAAATATATACATAATGTGAAGAAAGCAGTGAAAGTCATACCAGAAAGTATATACACTCAGGGACAAAAAAAACCGGACACTTTAATATTTGCTGGTATTTTGCAAAACATTATCTTCTCATACAATATTATGGTAGCCATCTGTTGTTATGGAGACGTGTATACATAGTTGATTGTTTTTTGTTTTATAAACAAGCCATTATAACCAAATATTCCAATTTTGCTTTCGGAGTTTCAGCTATAACAATTTTGTCTCAACCATTTTGTGCTTCATTATCGTTATCATTCGTTATTTCTTTATTTTTACATTTTCTGAGTTTAAGTGGGGTTGTAACATTTGTCTTAAAACAAGATGCGACCTGAAGATGTGGCTCGAGCTGTAGCCCTTTACGATGATGGACGCAGTGTACGTTACATTGCAAATGTTATGAATATGGCTAGAAGCACAACCCATGATGCCATAAAACGGTATAGAGAGACCCTAGAATATACCAGAAGACCAGGTTCGGGTCGTCCAAGAGCTACAAATCCAAATAAAGACAGGTATATGGTGTTGAGAGTTCTTAGGGAGCGCAACCTGCCAGCTACTAGTGTAGCCCAGCAATTTGTTAACATGCATGGACGCCCAATTTCGGCCAAAACAGTTAGAAGGAGGTTGAAAGCAAGTGGACTGATATCAAGTAGGCCTGCAACTGGTCCCAGACTTCTCAGGATGCATCGAATTGAACGACTGTGTTTTGCAAATGATCACAGGGATTGGAGAAATGGACAGTGGAGCTGTGTTCTGTTCACCGATGAGTCCCGTTTCAATCTGTGCTCACCTGATGGACGTGAAAGAGTTTGGAGAAGGAGGGGAGAACGATTTTCACAGTGTTGCATTTCCGAAAATGTGTCGTATGGATGTGGTGGAGTGATGGTTTGGGCAGGAGTGTGTACGGATGCTCGTACAGAGTTGGTTTTTGTTGAAAATGGAAGACTAACAGCTGATAAGTATATAAATGAATGTTGGCTGATCATGTTGTGCCATTTGGCCAATTTGCAGGCGATAATTTTGTTTTAATGCATGATAATGCACGTCCGCATATTGCCCATGCGGTCGAAGATTATCTCCAAGAAGTGGGAATCCATGTTCTTCCATGGCCAGCAAGGAGTCCAGACATGAACCCAATTGAACACGTGTGGGACATGCAGGGACGGCGTGTTAAGAATAGACGACTGAGACCAGAATCGTTACAAGAGTTGAGGCGAGCACTTGGCGAAGAATGGGAACTTATTCCTCAAGAAGACATTGCTAACGAAATTGAGAGCATGCCAAGACGTATGGATGCAGTTATTCAAGCCAGAGGGGGTAATACCCGTTACTAAAAAGAGTTTTTAATGTTTAAGGCACCATAAAATGAAAAAACAGTTAGACCAAACGATGCCATAGTTATACGCCCTTTGTAATTTTTTGTAAATTTTCTCATCAGAGATTTTTTTTTTTCAAATGTTGTCGTATAAGGTGCTAAATGAAACATTATTTTGTTTAAATGGGTTTCGTTTCATTTTGAAATAATTGATAACAAAATACAAGTAAATATAGAAATTTCCGGTTTTTTTTTGTCCCTGAGTGTATTTTAAAATATGCCATTTGCACTATGTTTATACTTATAAAAAAGTGATTCATATAAAATGGATGGTTTTAAAAATAGCATAGCTTTGTGTACATTGCACCATTTCCCATGGGATTTCGCTTAAAGGACGCAGAAATTATGAGACATTTACAAACTACAGCAAAGATTTCCTTAATATAAAAGCTGAAAATGATAAATAGATGAAAGCGTAGTGGAACGGAGAAAAATTCTCTCCGGCACTGGGATTTGAACCCGGGTTTTCAGCTCTATGTGCTGATGCTTTATCCACTAAGCCACAATGAATTCCCATCCCGGTATTGGATCGAATCCTCTCAATTTAAGTTCCAACTCTTGGGTTCCCTCTAGTGGCCGCCGTCTGCACTAGATCATAGGTGTCTATGAACGTAGGACTAATGTCCACACATGTGCGGAGGTGCACTCATTATGAGTGACTGATTGGCCGGGATCCTACGGAATAAGCACCGTCTTAAATCACGAAGTGATTTATGCATATCATATATAAAGTACATATGATGTTTCCATGCAGATATTCTGCATCATCGTACGATGAAAGAGTAATGGAACGGAGAAAAATTCTCTCCGGCACCGGGATTTGAACCTGGGTTTTCAGCTCTACGTGCTGATGCTTTATCCACTAGTGGCTTAGTGAGGTTAATTTTAGAAATGTTTAGCAAGACTCTATTTGTTGCTTATTATTTTACCTGTTCTGTTATCCCAAAGCTTTTCAACAGAAATTCTCTTTGTGCCATTGCCATACTTCTTTCTTTTTCTTCAGCTTCGACAATTGGATCTGGTTCAAAAGAATTAAGAAACGACTGCTTCTTTTCTGGTACCAGTTTCTTCACCTAAAACAACGAAAATACGGTTTATCTCTGATTTCACTTAATTCTGCATCTCATACTAGAGCCGTACTTGAATAAAAGATGATACTGAAGTACATTAAAAAACACACTGAAAATGTTGAGATAATAACAAATTACAGTTGGTCTTGTTATAAACTACAAATATGAAATTATGGAAGTATAAAGAGGGATGAAGTTACAGGAGAATGGAGAAAGTTACACAACGCAGAACTGCATGCACTGTATCCTTCACCTGACATAATTAGGAACATTAAATCCAGACGTTTTAGATGGGCAGGGCATGTAGCACATATGGGCAAATACAGAAATGCATATAGAGTGTTAGTTGGCAGGCCAGAGGGGAAAAGACCTTTGGGGAGGCCGAGACGTAGATGGGAGGATAATATTAAAATGGATTTGAGGGAGGTGGGATATGATGGTAGAGACTGGATTCATCTTGCTCAGGATAGGGACCAATGGCGGGCTTATGTGAGAGCGGCAATGAACCTCTGGGTTCCTTAAAAGTAAGTAAGTAAGGAATTGGCTGGGTCACTGGTTGAGAAGAAACTGCCTACTGAAGGATGCACTGGAAGGAATGGTGAACGGGAGAATAGTTCGTGGCAGAAGAAAATATCAGATGATAGACGACATTGAGCTATATGGATCAAATGTAGAGACAAAGAGGAAGGCAGAAAGTAGGAAAGACTGGAGAATGCTGGGTTTGCAGTGAAAGACCTGCCCTTGGGCAGAACACCATGAATGAATGAATTTCACTTCTTAATGTTCACTTTTAGTACACATTCTAGTAACACAATAAATTAGTCCATCACTGTGGAGTAATGATTAGCATATCTGACCATGGAATAAGTAAGTCCAGGTTCATATTCCTGGATAGGACAAGTTACCTAGTTGGGGTTTCTCCCGAAGTTTATTCCTCAACCATTTAAAGCAGAATTGCTGGGTAAATTTCGGAGTTGAACGTCGCTCATTTCAACTTCACCTAACATCTTTCAATAGTTTCAGAAAATGAGGATGCAGTAGGATGCAGTACCGTGACTTGCATACAGATGACATCTATCAGAGGAAGCTGCAGAAGCCCCAGGGGAACGGAGGAGCTTTTGTCGGACCTGGGTGATATGCAGCTGAATCAATAATAGTGAACCAGGTCAATACAAGATGCAACAGGATGTAGTACCATGAAGTGCGTACATTGAAGGGACTGCCATCTTAAAATTTCTATCCCAGCTTCCCAGCTTTAGCCTCTAAAGGAAGGATTACTTCGTCCATTTTCCAAGCTGGATACACTTCCTCACGTGCTGCTCTGTTGACCATTACAGTTTTCACACATACCCCTGTACAGAGGATTCTGTTATACTCTATTTTATTGCAAGGAGTGAAGTTCGGTGGCTCCTTACAGATTTATGACTTCCTACACAAACACCTCTGACAATTCCATCTTGTCCCCTCGTCCCAACATTGCACAGTTGCCACAATCCTGGTGACCCTCGAAATGAGACTGACAACATTCTTGGAATTCGGAAAAGATGCAGCAACTCTGCCTCCACGTGGATTTGACAGGAGCCTGTCAATTCTTCTGAACAAGGGTTGTGATTGGTTACTGACAGGAGAGACAAGATTTCCGTCACAGTAAGGAAGACATTTATTTATGACAACCAATTAGTAATGCACTGCCGCTGGGTCTGGTAGATCTTTTGATCGGTGGAATAAATGATATATATCATAATAATTATACCAAATAACCCTGCCATGAAACGTTATAATCAGGATGGTAATCAGTTCGCCGAGGTAATTAAGTGACAACACACATTGCCTACGTTAAAGACAGACATCTATTTAAAATGAACCAAATAATAGCGTCACACAGACTATATATATGTCACAGCGTAATGTTAAATCCAACTGGTTACCTTACATGAATGGTAATTCCTCTTTGTTGGCATCCATCTTGTCGACTCACCTCACTCATAACCAATACTTAACACACATATAATCGTTACACTGAAAATGGACACCCCTCACACGTCACACAACAATGAAAGCCTCCATTTTGAATTCCATACTCGTACAAAGTTTATTGGTGAAATCTCTAAGTAAAACGTTCCAGAATAAGGCAATAAAACTTCTAGTAGCCCGTGGTTGACTATTAGTTACATCACAGCTTGAGAGACCAGAACAGCAAATAAAATAACGATCGGTATTTAAACAGAGTTGACTGCCCGATAGCTAAGCAGAAAATCGCATCCAGTTCAATATAGGTAGCACATCAAATGACTGAGTATAACTTCCCGACCTCGGGAGTAAACGTTACCATCCTCTATCAGTCTTTCTTCCACGATCCAATCGTAGGTTCCCGCAACAACGTGTACGTAACTGAAACTGTCGACACTCTCCCGGTCTGCACGCTGCCTGCAACGAGACTTATTTCTTCCGCGATCCTATCGCAGGTTCCCATACATACATACGTATACACATCCAGCTTGCACGCCGCCAACCACCAGACAGACGCTACTCTAAAAAAAAACACGAAACTGCCGACACACTCCCGGCCCGTATGCTGCCCACCACCAGACAGACGCTACCCTCAAATAATAACTGGCCACACAGGCAAAATATAAACTGGCGCCACAGTCTTAACCAATCAGCAAGCGCTATTATAAAATACTAGTGGCTTGTGCAGCAAATGCTGCTGCAAACTAAGTTCGTTAGACGTTCAAATAAAAATTTTTCAGATTTATTTACAATGAAGAATATTTGTCTTTTTAATAGTTATTTGCTTCCATAATAATGAAACATACTCCCTCTGAATGGATTTTTTTAGGTCAAATACTTTCTCTTGAACCTATCCAACTTCAGTTTTTGAGTTTCAACGCGAAAACGCAAGTATCAATGTCAGGACGATAGCAGTAGTTATTTCAGGTCATTGTGGATTGTAGGCGAAAGTTAAAAAAAATGTCAGGTTTGCTAAGCTTTCGAACAATAGCATTTTCGTATAGCTGCTGCATGTAGAACTTGAAATATAGAGCGCAAAATCATTTTATCCTACTAAGAGATCTTGCTGAAATGATCTGGAGACTACAAAATTTTCTAGGCCTCTTATTTTATCAGTAAGTAATACCTTTTGATCTTTCCTTAGGAACTGTAATTTTTGCGTTCTCTCGAGCCAATACTGAAGACAATGACACACATCAATATCTACACTACACCGCCATTAAGTATATGAAAAAGACCCAACCCCACTGGGCTAATAAGTATAAAAATATTTAATTTTTAATAATAATATTATCATCTTACTTAAGTTTTGTAGTTATATATAGCAGCCACTCAGTAAATTATAGAAATGAAGATCTAAATTAAGATATTCTCTACATTTACTTACATAACCTCAAAACGTTTCACTTTCATGTCATCAATATAGCATCAATATTATGTACATTTAATGAAAAATAGATGCATCATGATATTAACTATAATAATATTTAATTTATAATGATAATAATGTCATCAAACCACCTCAAGTTTCGTAGATTTGAATATCCAATACACAGCTGTACTCAGAAAATTATTATACACTGCAGAATCAGTTTTTAATAACAAATTGAATTGAGCTCTAAATATGTCGGCAATCCTGCAGGTCATGGCCTTCGTGTAATAGCCTATTGTTTATTGTAGTGTGTGTTTTGTTCTGAAATTCAATCAAGTCGGCCGTGATTCGATCAAATTAGTTCTCAAAACTGACAACAAATGGATTTTGGAAAATAAGAAAATTATGTAGGAAAATTGACATTTCACTGAAAACTACTACTTTTCCGAAAAACTTTGGGTTCCAAGCTTCAAAATGAGGGGCCATTTATTAAAATCCGTTCAGCCGTTTTCCCATAATTTCCATTACCAGTTCAAATTTTATATATATATATATATAGATTAACTGCTCCCTCGATCTTAACCAATTAGCAAACGTTATTATAAAATAATAACCGCTCCGGTTTCAACTCATCACAGGTTATAGGAACAGAACCAGAGAATATGGAAAAACAAAAAGATGAGAGGAAGTAAGCCATCTATATATAAAAGAAATAAGACTTAGATCAGAAAGGAACAAACTACAGCTCATCTATGAAGAGTAAGAAGAACTAGAACAAACAGAGAAAGGCATAAGGATAGAAGAAAAGGAAAGAAAAGGAAAGGAGAAACTGACGTGCCGAAATATAAACGGCACAGTAAGGGGCAGTAGAAGGTCTGTCGGCAAAGTCCTTTCTATGAAACTGCACTCCATGAAAAAAAATAGAGTATATACTCTGAGATACTGAATCCTCAACAGAACTTAGCCACCAATATAGGTGCCCAGTCCTAAGACGTGGATGCATTTATCGAGATTTAGCCATGTGTATTCGATTAAAGAAAATATACCTAACCTAAACATCACAGTTCAAGTTAATAATAACATATCAAGTCATGATTAAGGCTATGGATGTGTGAAATTTCTAACTTCTACATTTCTATATCAATTAACCTGAAACTTATACCACACATTTCTTACAATGTGGACATGCAATACACAAATTTTCACTTTGATATTCCAATTAGATTCTTACTTACTTTTTGTTGTTTTTTTTTTTTAATACTGGATTATAATTGTCCCAATTTTCAAAGTTTACGTAATTTTTCTTTAAATTCATATTTAATTTATTCCTGTAGATGTATGTAAAATATAATGCACGCTTTTCATATTTTTAAAATTACTTTTTGAGAAAAAAATATTTACCTTTTTAGTTGTTAATTTTTCAATTTTTTGAAACTTATCACATTCTCAACACATGGTGATTTGAACACTTTCAATAGCAGAAGAAAACACATCGGTCAGTTTACTTCACATGCTTTTGCGAATTTCTGTGCAAAATTTCACTGAGATTGAATAAAAACTGCATTCATTAGAGCTGTGGTACCTAAAGTGTGCTCCGTGGATCCTTCGTGATCTGCTAACACTTATCAGTCGATCCGCAATTGACAATATATATTTTGAAATAAATCTATATAAAAATTACGGGAAAATGGCTAAACGGATTTTAATAAATGACCCCTCATTTTGAAGCTTGGAACCCAAAGTTTTTCAGAAAAATAGTAGTTTTCAGTGAAATGTCAATTTTACTACATCATTTTCCTATTTTCCAAAATCCATCTTTCGTCAGTCTTGAGAACTATTTAATTGCATTTCAGAATAAAACAAAACACGCACTACAATAAACAATAGACTATTACACGAAGGCCATGACCTACAGGATTGCTGACATACTTAGAGTTTAGATGGGTCAGATTTTTTCACATCATAATGCCAATATGTCGATCTTCATTTGTGTAATTTTTTGATAACGTATAAAAATAATTTACAAGTCTGATTCTCTGGTCTGTAGTTTTCCGAGTACAGCTGTGTATTCGATATTAAGAACTACAAAACTTAAGAATGTTTGGTGATATTATTACCATTAAAAATGAAATATTATTATAGTTAATGCAACACATAATGGTATACTGATGATATGATGAAATCTTTTGGGGCCTTAAGTAAGTAGACGCATAGAAAGAAGATTATATATTAGATCTTCATTTCTATAATACACTGAGTAACGGCTATATATATATATATATATATATATATATGTTACTGAAAACTATAAAACTTACGTAACAGCGTGGCCGATCGACGGATGTTGCGTCAACATTTGTTGAGACTATAAATTAGGAATGCCTATAACATCGACATCAACGTGAAGTTTCGATTTTATGCACAAGAACGTATAATCTCATAAACTTCTTTCCATCTGACTGTAGATAATTATTTGAAGAGAAGTAATATATTGATAACGAGATACTAAGGTTATTGTTATGAACTTAACACTACTTGTATTAAACTTGTAGGATATGTGGAAATCAAATCACAGTATAGAAACCATATCTCCTGCTCACAAGGAAGTAATGCCATTGTTTAAAACTTCTGTCGTACATAATTTTGACGTATAATGGATAAACAATTGATCCTCACTACTTTTCCCGCCAAGAGAGCACCTCCTTCTTCTAGCTATGCCTCCGTCTTTCAGTTGCTGACTATAGTAGTCGTGACAGCAGGTTGCAACTTACACGCTTGGCCAACTTATTATGAGATATAATTATTTGGAAGTGTACGTCAGATTTACGTATCAATAGTATTAATAGAAAATTTTCTGTTAGTCCAGTTTATTTATTCCCTTAAGTGTGTTTTATCTAACAAAGTAACACTGGATGAAAACTTACGTGGTGATCGACACTACTCTGCAGATCATGGATGAAAGTTCAGATGATGATGCTGATGATGACGCTGAAGGCAATGTAGAGATTGAATATGAAACTTGTGACAATGACGAGGATCTAAAATACAGTAGGAGAGATTGAGAATCACGTAGAACGCAAGCGAATGGAGAAAGAAGGCAAAAACAAGAAAACAGGAAGAAAAGAAAAGGAAAAGGAAAGGAAAAGGAGAGGAGAGGAGAGGAGAGGAGAGGAGAAGAGCAGAGAAGAGAAGAGAAGAGAAGAGGGCAGAGGGGAGAGAGGAGAGGGCAGGAGAGCGCGAGGGCACCAGGGCTCGACACCAGGGCACGAGGGCACGCGGGCGCGAGGGCACCAGGGCTCGGCACCAGGGCACGAGGGCACGCGGGCGCGAGGGCACCAGGGCTCGGCACCAG
The DNA here is from genome assembly GCF_040183065.1 of Periplaneta americana. Taxonomy (NCBI): domain Eukaryota; kingdom Metazoa; phylum Arthropoda; class Insecta; order Blattodea; family Blattidae; genus Periplaneta; species Periplaneta americana. The sequence continues at coordinate 216,045,086 of NC_091117.1, read as the reverse complement.
GGCACGAGGGCGCGAGGGCGCGAGGGCACCAGGGCACGAGGGCGCGAGGGCACCAGGGCACGAGGGCGCCAGGGCACGAGGGCGCCAGGGCACGAGGGCACCAGGGCTCGAGGGCACCAGGGCGCGAGGGCACCAAGGCTCGAGGGCACCAGGGCTCGAGGGCACCAGGGCTCGAGGGCACCAGGGCACAAGACCGCGAAGGCACGAGGGCACGATGGCAGAGGGGAGAGGGGAGAGAGGAGAGGATATTTTCATAACTCTAACCTACAATCCGCAATGACCTGAAATAGCTATTGCTTCACTCCCACATGTAAAACCGACTGATCGTTCTGACATTGTTACTTGCGTTTTCGCATTGGAACTCAAGAACTGAAGATGTATAGGTTAAATAAAAAGTATTTAGCATGAAGAGAACCATTCAGAGGGGTAGGCCTATGTTTCATTATTATGGAAGCAAATAACTTCCAAAACGTCATTGGAAATAAATATGAAAAAATTTAATTTGACTAATGAACTTAGTTAGTAGCATTTGCTGCACAAGCCACTAGTAACATACAATACTATCATTTTTATCGACGCGATTGTACAGTACTGTATGAAACTGTACTTGTGAAAGTTAGTACATCAGCAAGGGTAGGTGATCTAGCGATTAAATTAATTTAATTTAATTTGAGGATCTGTGAATATTTTTTCAAGTCGAAAGGAATCCACGTTCAAAAAAGTTTGGGAACCACTGCATTAGAGCATTCTGAATGTTACAAAATGTTGAAAATTGGAATATCGAGAAAACAATTATCAAAGTGCAGTATGTATATGATATATACTATCGATATTCTTCCTTCCTATACAGGTCTACCACACACATTTTTCTCCTACATAACAGTGCAAAATATGAACTGAATGAAAAGTAAAATTAGTTAGAATGAAGAACAAAGTCTGTCAGAATGACAGTGACAGTTTAAAGAGCTGCAGCTTTACGTCCCTTTAAATTGTCTAGGGTCTAAATGAAAACTGAAACATTATTTTAATTTTTAGAGTTAAAAGCAAAATTTTCATTTTTTAATGTTTCTTTTTTTTCGTTATTTTTTACCATTTCTTCTCCTCCTTATTCCCAGAACATGAATTTTACCAGCTTATTTTCTAATGGCTTTCGAAATGGGCTACGACAGCAGTCGAAACTACAACAATTTCGATAGATTACTCGCTATCTTGTGAATGCGGGCGTGGCATGCGCAGTGGCTCATTTCGGGGACTTTGATTATTCCGTCGGTCCTTTTTTTTTTTTGTCACTACTGTACCTGCATACTCACTCACTGCATATTATATGAAGATAAAAAACATTGTCAACAAATACGTATGTGAACCATTAAATTAAATTCTGAAGCCCGACAAAGTTCAGAAAATTAAAAAAATTATAGCACACAGCATTTTCAGATTCAACATTATTTTGTCGCAAAGAAAGTTAGATCCTTTGGAAACAAGACTTATCAAGATTAAACATACGAGAAATAAGATTTCTAAGACGCAGTTGTATAAAAATCACTAACTTGGTTGTTTTCAACTGAATGTTAAAATAACTTGAGCAGGGGCGAATGCTAGTCACGAAAGTTAGGCTTGCTCTTTTATTCATTGAGGAAGATGGGAGGATATAATAATTCATAATTAATAAAAATAATCAGACCCACATAAATAATTTATTTTATAATTATGAAATCATTATGAGTCATGGATCATATTCGCTAATCAGATGTAGAAGTTCGATATGATATAACACACATGGCCAACAAAACAGTTTATTTAGTTTTTTTCGACCCTGCCAACCAATGCACATTGTTGTATTGAGCACATATTCTCTATAATGTCTGTCTTCTCTTGAATAGTCCTTCGGGAAAATGGATTTAATAATAAGGTTTCAATAACACACAATTCCGAACTCATTGCAATACTTCAAATTAATGTTTAAGAATTAATAATACATGCAGCAGCTAACACATGCATTCCGCTCATACAATTACATTGCACTCGCAAATCACAGCACATTCCCGCTGTCAGTACTGGTCTGTGTAACATTAAATAGTCATTGGTGTAGCTCTCGGATCAGAGCTTCAAACAACACATAACAGAAGCATGTGCGCCTAGGACAGACTAGGAGGAAGGCAGTTGCGCACGCATCATATTCTCGCTGTTTCTACGTCTTTCCTGTAGCTCCGAGAAACGAGCAAGCATTGCGATACTTGCGGTGTGCAACCTGCGGATGGTATTACGCCTATACAGTATTCCAAAAATCAAAATAAATTTTAATGTACGTAATCCCATTTTGAGAAATACACATTCTACGAAAATATTGGGCTTGTGCAGCAAGCATAGCATGCCCTGAGAAATCGCTCCTGAACTCGAGGTCAATTTCTACAGATATTGTGTAAAATTAACATAAGAACATGTAAACTAGGTTTAGTACTAACTGATATTTGCAGTAAAATATGTGGCAACATAGCAAAACATTAACGAAAATCGTATGGCATGTAAATCCAGTTATTTTCAACTGTTTCGCCAATGAGAGAGAAAACATAATATCACTGCCTTCTGAATATGATTTCGTTTTGTTTGTGCTTATAACTGAGAATGTAATCTTTGCTTAAGTTCTTCCAATACAAATTTTGGTAACCAAAATCTCATTTTAAATTGTTTGTCATCGAGTCACACTCATGGAAAACACAAGGAGCATAGTGAAATTCAATATCATCATCAAATGAGATATTAGAATAATCAGAAACCTGGAAATAAATCTATTAATTTGTAAACTTAACCGAAAAAAAAAAAATTAAAAGTATACATAACATATTTTCACTAAACTGGAACTTGAAAATTGACAAAAGACTGTCTATATACACTCAAAATAAACTTTACTATTTTACTTATTACAAAATATGTTCTATAAACTTCAGTTCAGTAATACGATTAACTTGAGAAGATTAGTCAGTTATATTTAATTTAAAGTTAAGACGAAATAACAAAGTTATATCCCTTTTCATGCAACTTCATTCAAGGAGATCACTGCATTTTAGCCACCCACAACAACACGAGTTATTCACACTTAAGCAACATTACCTAGTTGTATTTTTAAGATTCAGTAAGTTAAATATCATATGCACCCAGACAAATATTTTGGCTACAAAGAAGATGAGATTTTTTTTTGTTTATTTATTTTCAAATGGCCCTTAATGAGTTACTGCTCTTATGTATGAACTAAAGGTACAATCACACGTCGCTACTTTTGCTGCGATGCAGTACAAAAAACTGCGCAAGTCTTGTACTGCGACGTGTGAACAACGGTGCAACCTGAAAAGTAGCGGCTGCCGAACCTGCTGCCCGCTACTTTTCCATGCTGCGCGCAACTTGAAAGTAGCGACGTGTGAACAGGGTTCTTAGGGTTACAGCCGCAGCATTTTTGATATCGGTTTTGTTGAAACTTTTGCTGCGGTTGCAACCAGTGTTACCACCCAAATGTGTCAATGATACTTTTATTGTTTGGATATATTTTAATGTTAAATGTGATGAAAATAAATTATTTGTAACAGTTATTAAATACACAACACAGTCTGAGCATAATTGGTGACGATATAATTCATTTTTTAAATTTTCCATAGCGTAGTTACAAACAGGGGGGTTGCCAACATTGATTACGTGAATATGCTGTTGGTTACCATTTAAGTATGTTTGCGTTTTTAAAAGCTTTATAGTAAAAATAATGTCAATTTCTGAATGCTAGATACGACAGAAAAGCAAATAATAGATAAGGAAGCTTCGCATGAGTGTCTTAATAATGCGAACATAACCACAAAATGTATATTGAGAAGTCAACACGGAAATGGGAACCTGCAGCATGACTGCGGCTGCAAAAGTAGCGCCTTGTGTGTGAACAGACTCGCAACATCCAGTTGCAACTTTTGCAGCACTCGGGTTGCGCAGCACGAAAAGTAGCGTGCAGCATGCTACTTTTGGCTTACGTGTGAACACGACACGCAACTTTTGCAGCTGCAGTATAAAAGTAGCGCTGCAAAAGTAGTGACGTGTGACCGTACCTTTAGTCGCTGAAAGCGTTGCAGCACAGTATTTATATAACCAAAAATTCACTGTTAAATATAACTGAAAGTTACTTTGATGTTTTAATCTGAGGTTAATTGTTTATGCAACTGGCCCTAAACAAATAGATGGATTGATACACTTTGCCCGATCACAAAATAAAAAAAAAATGAAGCTCTATGTTACGTATAAAATCACCTAATTAAAACAAATTAAAATATACAAGAACAATTTCATTGGATAAATAAATTCGCAGTTAACCTAGAAAGACCTGTGAAATTTGAAAAAAAAAAAACTTTTATTCGTTTGCTGAAACAGATCACACAATCTCACATGCCGGAAGGATTATACCATACCATACCATGAGTTGTGTGTCCACAAATGTAAGTACACGGAACTGATGAAAAATTTAACCAAATACAAAATTTATGAAGATATGTTTAGTAACTGGAATAGGGACCGATGGCGACAATGAACCTCCGAGTTTCTTAAAAGCCATTTGTAAGTAAGTAAGTATGTTTAGTGACTGGAAAGATGATACAGAAGTAATATCAGATTCTAATATACAAACCCTAACAATATACAAGAACCTAAGAGACTTCTGAAGAGATTAGAATGGAATTGCAGGCTGCATGAGGCAATTCATGAACTTGCGACCTTGGAATCCAACAGCTTGCATGGAAAACACTAGACCACAGAGGACTGCAAATGCAAGGCGAAAATTCCGGCCATTTCTCGCACACGTCACAATAATTCAATTCTGCTGATCACAGTCACCCACCATCATGGGGAATAAAAGAATTCTACTTTAAAGATATCCCCATCTCATGAAAGAAATTGAAGGAGCTGAATCAGGAGATGTTGATAAAGAAACAAGGATTAAAGAACAGAATGCAAGACAATATTATCATTCTTGTTCATAATAAAGATCTGTGATCCACTCTTCTTGACATTTAACTTACCGGGATATGTCTTTTCTTCATTTTAGGAATGGGCTTGTTATCTCTGCTTAAAGGTGATTCAGGCCGTAACTTGTCAAGATCTTTGCTTTTCCACCCCATTCTGCGTGCTGCTGCCTTTGCTTTACCCTAGATAAAAGTTAAAGAGTGTTAACAATCAGTTATATTGGATATTTACTCGTAGTTGAATGCAAACTGCTATAAAAGCAATAAGATGAAATCCAAACCACAATCCAGACAGATGTAGAGGCCTGAAACATGAGAAATACACCGTGGCCTAACTGTATGAACACGGAATTAAAAAGTATAAAAATTAATTCCGTGGTTATGTGACAGAATGAGTTGTATGAACTCAGAATGATACATTATCCAAGGAATATCTTCTGTATAAACTAGTCTATGCTTTCAGTTGGTGTTAAATTGTTATCTAAAGAAAAGAATTATAAAATGACAGTAGCATTAGACATGAATCTTTCTGATACTGATCATGAATTGCGACATAACATATTTTTGAGAATGTGGAAACAAAAGAAAATAAGACGCACCTGATCTATAGGGATGTCTTATGCGAAGTTTTACCTTTAGATGGCAGGAGCGTTCCATGCGGCACATGTTGTAGGGCTATATTATGTCATATGCTATAGTTGATTACATTCTACCATTTGTTGGTTTTCTGTGCGTGTAAAAATTATATTTATAACTATTTTGTATAACCTGGTATAATTTAATGTAATTCAGTATTTTCTTACCTCATAATTTAATTTAATTTACAACAAATAATAACGTGAACTTTTATAATACTGAGCGATTCTCCTTAAGAGATGGATGGGGAAATCTGCAGTATGCAGAATATAGATACGAGTAAATTGAATGTTCAAGAACCTAAATGAGAACTTTGAGAACGAGGTGCACAAATAAAAAAATAAATAAATAATATAGAAACTCTGTCGAAGGTGAATATTACCTCTTTAATCATTAGTATTTTAAGTATGCTAAAAACAGGATTTGTAGCCACCAATGTGTTTTTTTTATAGGGAAGGGACTATCGAGATTTAATTCCTCGTATTTTTTTCTCTAGTTGCAGAAAGATCAAATGCAATGTTTGATAAGATGATATAATATGATTGCAGAACTATCGCGATTATTCCTGTGTTTTGTAGGTTAAGGACATGCAGTTTTGAATACTATGCAGGATGATTTTGAAAATTTGAAGTAAAAACATGGTTTTAATAATTAGTCTACAGCACATTAAAACATTATTCACGACATAAATTTCACTATGGATCGTCCTGGATAATAAACATCCCAGTTAATCGAGAGTTTACTGCAGGCATAAAATGTTGGCGTAAACTTCGGAGACTCCAAGAAGTCCTGAATATAATCTAAGCTAACAAAGCTTGCTGTCGAGGTTGTGTATGTTTCATTAATTTTTCTTTCCCTCTTCCAAAATGAAACTGTAGCCAGCAATTCCTTATATGAAGTAGTTACTTTGTTTAATAGCTAGCACTTTCGAGGCGCAATTTAATTAGTTAAATTTTTTAGGTTTAAAGCATATATTCAGAATATTTTGGGACCTGAATGAAGACAAAAGGCTTTCCCTGGTTTTTACTAATATGTTACGTAAATCCTCAATGTTTATATACCGGAAAACAAATGCACACATAAAGTGCATCCCTCAAAGTACATGTGCGCTATCTGTTGGTGCTAGTTCAGGATATCCCTATTAAATGAGTATGACAATGAAGAATTTCTGACAAGATTCAGACTAAAGAAGAACAGTTTTAAACGTGCTGGAATTAATGATTTGGAACACATGACAGACAGGTAAAACTATGCATCTTCATTACACACTTTTAACACTTTCATCATTAAATATTTGGTAAATTTGTCATAAAAACAATTTTCCTGTGTTAATTTGAAAAAATGTTAGTAATTTACCTAATTTAATGACTAATTTTGGCTTAATATTGGCCATCTTCACATTGCTAGTGAAGTCTTTGCCTGTTTCCGATTTCTTCTTACGATCCTGTGGTAAGTACGTTTATGATTGGCAGTGTTGTGCCAAATAGGGTATGTGTTCTGAAATTTAATTGTGTATCAAGAATATTTTGTGGATGTGTTTTTGTATGTCTCTATATTTCTACTGTTTACATAGAACTGGAATATATCAGTCCCCTAACTGCCCATTGTGCAACTCAAACCAAGAAATGGATTCGGAACACCTCAAAATCTGTGCTTCACTGGCAGACCATGACAATATCTTTGAAAAATATTGGAGTGCAAGAGTCAAATGACTTTATTGTCAAACAACAACAACATATTTCGTATTGTTCTAGTGTACTTTCTGGTTTTTCTGTTCAATATGCAGGATTTCCATGTCTGTTTCTATGTTGCTGTAGTTGTGGTTGGTGTTGGTGACGTATTCTGCTTATATGGAAGTATTGTGTGATTTGGTTATGGCTGTGATGCGTTCCTTACGTGTTTTAAAGGGTCTCCCAACTACAGTAACATAGAAACAGACATGGAAATCCTATACAGTAGAACCTCTATTATCCGTGCTAATGAAGGGAATGGAGTGAACGGTTAATCTGTACTATAAAATCTTGTCAAATTAAATGCATACTACAATTCAGTTTAGTAATTTCCTCCATGATCTTTTCTTTTAACATACTAAATAGTGGATGAAAAATTCACTAATTTAAGTTCTCAACATCGGATTTTTAATGGCCAAGGAAACTCCTTATGAGGCTGTTTATAGAAAGACACGAATAGTACAGATCTCATGTTGTAGATTTACATGCTTTATATGTACACTTTGTATTTTCTTTTTCATTAAATCGCATACAGTTGTAATTTCTATCTTGTATTCTGATGCGAGATGAACCGCAATTTTTCTTTTCTCGAACCAATCAATTATTTGCACTCTTCTTTGTAGCACAACACGTTTCCTTTTGACACCTGTGGAAGACATTTTGCAATGACGTTAGGCAGTACGGCCACTTGAAGAGTAGACCATACTGTGTAATGATAAAGGTTTGTAAAAAAACACTATGTAGAAAAAATTCACACTAACATAAAGTACAGTACTTCATATTTTTTCTGCAGAAAAAAAAAAGAGCGAGACAGAAAGACAGTCGGATAACCCACCAATCGGTTAATTGGGTGACGGATAATCGGGGTTTTACTGTATATATTGAATTGATTTTTTTAATGAGATGAAGATAATACTAACAGCAAAATGAGACCAGGGTCCAGTGCTGAAAGTCACCCAGCATTTGTTTTTAATGGGTTAAGGGAAAAAGCCGGAGAAAACCTCAACCCCAGGTAAATTGTCCCAACCAGGATTGGAACCCATACCCGCTCATTTCATAGTCAGGCATGTTAATTGTTATTCCACAGCAGTGGACTACTGAACTGAAAAACCAGAAATTTCAGTAGGAACATTTTCTTTAGTTTGAGTCCACATAAAACAATAACACGTATAAGCTTCCTTTTGCTAAAATTTTGAAATGAATTATATGTTTCTGCTTCTACGACAAGTCTATACGAAGAGAAATAGCTACCTCTAATTCCTCTCTCTGCAATCTGGCACACTCTTCCCTTGCTCTGGAAGCAGCTGTATCCTGGAATAGTGAAATCTGGTTCTGATGGAAGAACTGTTCATATTTATCAACGCCGTGGTAGGGATAGATACAGCGGAAGTTGCCCATGTGAGACTCTTCCCATGCCACTTGAGTCTTCCAAGGATTTTGAGGAACTGACCCATATGTCCCATTGCTTCCAGTTTCACTGCAGACATTGACAATAGTAACCTAATTAATTATCGAGTACTTATTTTGATGGACTCAGTTGTGGGACTCTTGGCTGAAAACAGAGACAGGATTATTATTTGTAAATCATTATACAAAGTCCCATGCATCTCTAGATGTAGGGAAAGCTTGTTAAGGTGGGAGGATGGTAAAATTTGACATTTTTTTCTATTTGATGCACAATTTTTATTCATTTACTAGCCATCGCACCTGTTAGAAATAAATATAAAGTAATTACATAATTAAAATAGGACGTTTGATCCAGGGAACAACCTTCACAACAGCGCAAGATAATCTGCTTCACTCATTACCCAATTTTTTTTGCATTGCATTTATTGCATATATGTTTTATGTATTTTAACGCGATTCAATTGAACATAGTTAAAATTTGAATTATAAAATAATGGATTGCTAAGCTAACATACTATTACTGCATACTAAATCAATACACTCTCGTTGTTCGTTAATTCTCTGAGATTAAAATGAGTGTACATAAATATTATTTTAAGAAATACAGAAAACGAATGTACAAAATAGCCTATCAAATTTTCTGTGCATAAGAAGCTATTTTAATCTTACCTGTCCTCGATTTACTCAGACGTTACTGTAATAACATTATAGCATTATGTCCATCTAGAGAAACTAAATTTTCCAATGGTGAAATAATAATTAATTATACAAATCAGTTAATTTAGCTTCTGATATTGCTTCATACAAACACAGAAACATTCTCTGTAGGCTATGTTTAATAGCTTTCGATTGTTGATGTCCAAGGCCCCTGTTTCGATTGTTGTTGTCCAAGGCCCCTTATAGACGGAGTCATTTGTTCTTAATTCATTGCACCGTCTTAGATGGCGTTACTGTAATTTTAAAACTCATTTATCTCATTAAATATCAGTCCTATCAAACTTTTGTAAAGAATAAAACTTATTGGAAATCATTTTTAAAGAAACTTTTGTTATGTAACATTTTTCACAAAAATCAATAATAAGCGAGATATTTCGATTTATTTAATTCAGGTCCCCTTATAACCCCCCTTTTAAATAAAGTATTTTGAATGCCATATAGCCTAAAAACTAAATTACAAAGAACTTAATTTATATTCCACTTTTCATATAAATTGGTTCAGCCATTATCGCGTGAAAAGGTAACAAACATACAGACAGACATACAAACAAAAATTTCAAAAATGCGATTTTCGGTTTCAGGGTGGTTAATTATATATGTTAGTACCAATTATTTGTGGAAAATCGAAAATTACCAGAAAAATTTCGGCTACAGATTTATTATTAGTATAGACTAGCCGTACCCGTGCGCTCCGCTGCACCTGTTAGAAATAAATATAAAGTAATTACGTAATTAAAATAGGACGTTTGATCCAGGGAACATTAATTTTTGATAGAAGGATATATCGTTTAATATGTTACTTAATTTAAATTGTATTTAAATAATTTCAATGCAATCATTTTGGTCCAGAGAGCAATCATTTGTTGCAATGACAATTCCTTTAACATGTTTCTTAATTGTTATTACATGCAACCATAATTTAATGAAGATTGACATATCATTTAGTTTTAATGTGTATACTTCATATTACTTGCTATATGTTTCCATTGAATTATGGTAATAACTTAATTTTAACCCTTGTTTTCTACGTCTTCAGTAAATGGCGCTTGGCCCATCATGGTTCTGAACCCTTCAAATAACTTAAATAGTGATACAGCATAAACAGTGATATGCAGTATTATATTTATTTCTTTCGAAAATGTAAGAATTCACGATCTCCTACGTACCACTGCCATGGAATGAATAAATGTTTTTTTTTTCTTCCGACTCAAAAATTTTATATTTTGCACATAGGAGTTACTGCAGGAACAACAACACTATAATATGAGGCAGCGGTGAAAATGTATTGTATTGTTATTTTAAAAGTCTTGTATATCCTTAAATTTCACTCAGAAGTTACTGTAATAACATTATAGAATTGTGTCCATCTAGAGAAACTACACTTTCCAATGGTGAAATAATAATTAAACAATTAATTAGCTTCCGATATTACTTCATACAAACACAGAAACATTCTCTGTAGGCAATGTTTAATAGCTTTCGATTGTTGTTGTCCAAGGCCCCTTATAGACGAAGTCATTTGTTTTTATTTCAATACAGCTCCTTAGATGCGTTGTTACTGTAATTTTAAAACTCATTTATCTCATTAAATATCAGTCCTATCAAAATTTTGTATAGGATAAAACTTATCGAAAATCATTTTTAAAGGAACTTTTGTTATGTAATATTTTTCATGAAAATGAATAATAAGGGAGATATTTCGATTTAATTTAGGCCCCCTTATAACCCCCCTTTTAAATAAAGTATTTTGAATGCCGTATAGCCTAAAATCTAAGTTACAACGAACTTAATTTACATTCCAATTTTTATATAAATCGGTTCAGCCATTATCGTGTGAAAAGGTAACAAACATTCAGACATTGATAGCACAATCTCAAGGGAAAAAATGGAAAACTCTGCATCATAATCCACAGTTAATTCCCGATTTATCACGAAAATCGTCTGTAGCTGCATTTAGATTGGCAACAGGCCATGATTGTTTGGCCAAACACCTGCATAGAATTGGAATATATCAGTCCCCTAACTGCCCATTGTGCAACTCAAACCAAGAAATGAGTTCGGAACACCTCAAAATCTGTGCTTCAGTGGCTGGCCATGATAATATCTTTGAAAAATATTGGAGTGCAAGAGGTCAAATGATTTAATTGTCAAACGTCTGGCATTAGAAAACAACAACAACTTCCAGATAGACAGACAGACAGACAGACAGACATACATACAAACAAAAATTTCAAAAAAGCGATTTTCGGTTTCAGGATGGTTAATTATACATGTTAACACCAATTATGTTTAGAAAATCGAAAATTACCAGAAAAAGTTTGGCTACAGATTTATTATTAGTATAGATTTCTTTTTTTTAATGTAGAAATATTACTGCTGCAACAACTTAAATAAAATTCGAGATTACATTTTGAAGAAAAAAAATGGGGCCCAAATTTTGGAGAAAATAAAAAAGAATAGAAAAATACCAGAACACCAGGACACAGTAAAGTAATTCGATATATATATATATATATATATATATATATATATATATACATGGGTCATTCAATATTTAGTGGCAACATTTAAATGAACAAAGAAAACATTTTTGGAGCAGTCATATTGTTGCAGTGGTCAGAAGTAATCTTCTCCAACATGAAGAACCCTCCTTCACATCTCAAGAAGATGACGGATGCTATCCACAGCGTCTTGTTGTACTAATCTTCGAACAGACTGCTCTACTGCTGCTATATTGCCTGTCTGGTTCTAAAGCGAAATCCTCTAAGTGGTGATTTCATTTTCGCGAAATGTCAAAATCACATGGGCTCATATCTGCACAATTGCTTGTACACATTGAAGGGGGAAAGGAACTGGCCACCCTACCCCATTATCTTCTGGCCTAGTTGCCTCATGAGTGATGTCTTATTGTGTTACTTATGAGGTTCAAACCTGTCTTCGGACAGTTGACTAAACAACAATGTGGAGACGAAAAGGAAGGCAGAAAATAGGGAAGATTGGATAATGCTGGGTTTGCAGTGAAAAACCTGCCTTTGGACAGAAAAATATGAATAAATGAACTGCAAAAAGAGCAAGAAATGGCTTTAATGAGCTGTTTGTAGACCAATGTGGGGGTTAGTGGAATCAGGCATATACTGATTGTGAACTGGCAAGGAGAAAGGAATATGGAAGAATATAGTTTTGATAATGTCACAATTTACATGAAACAGTGGTTATCTTTGTTACTACATGAATTATAATCAGAAACTATGCTTTACTTGCAGTGGTACCATTTTATTTATGCATAGGAGAAAACATATTACGAAAAACAACACACCTTTCTTTGTGATTAATTCCTTGCAACAATCTCTCGCGTACTCTTCTGCGATCTTCTTCTAGCACTTTCTTCTTGTCAGCTTGGGTGAGGTTTAGAATAATAAACGTATCTCGAAGAAGACTTTCCTTGATATCACGATCAATTTGAGCATCTGTGTGGAAACTTGGAGAATGATTCACCTGAAGCAGTCAACATAATACAATAACTTCAAGTAAAATCAAAGAGAAATAATGCACAAGTTGCTCATTAACATTAAAACAAAACCATAACACAGTAGCTATTCTATTTACATTCCTTCCTCTTCTATTTATAAAAATAATGACTGAATAAATAATGAAGAATCACTTTTTTTCCACTCTAATTATCTGCATTCCTTAAAAGATGCTCTCAAAATTAATATTAATATTTTTTATTGTTTGAAAGTAGGCCTTTACATTTCATTTCAATATGAAAAACTTATCAGATTACCAGGAAACAATTGGCATTCATACAGTCCTCTCTGTAGATTGAAAACTCAAAAAAGTTTCATATCCATTGTTCAAGAATTAAAACAGAAAATCAATATCCCGAATTTAAAAGAAAACTTACAAATTAAACAAAACCCTTTAACTCTATTTAATATAGAATATAATTTAAATTTAACAGAAGAAATACTGAAATCAGAAGTAAATACTGAAAAAATTGTCTTTAGAGACAATATTGGGTATCATCCACAAAACTGGCTTCATTTATACACCAACGGATCCTTGATCTCCAGAGAACAAGGTGCCGGTGCAGGTGTTACATGCTGTCTCTTCTCACTTTATAGATCTCTTGGATATGGAACAACAAGTTTTGATGGTGAAATCATTGCAATAAGTGAAAGTCTCAGGAATCTTCTATGCCAAATCAATAAATTTAGGAATGCAGTTATATTGTCAGACTCCAAAGCAGCTACTCTATCAATAGTCTCTAAACACACACCTTCATCTCAAACAGCAGAAATAACTAAAATGCTCTCTCAATTAATAACACTCAATAAAAGAATTGTATTCCAATGGATACCATCATATTGTGGAATCCTGGGAAACGAGAATGCGGATGCTTCAGCAAAGAAGGGCAGCACTGCTACTTACAGACCTGTTACTAAATCTACGTATTACTCTGTAAAAAGATTTATTAAATCTACATACTTAGACTTCAACAAACAAAATTTGATAACACAATCCCAAGGGAAAAAATGGAACTCTCTGCATCAAAATCCACAGTTAATTCCCGATTTACCACGAAAATCGTCTGTAGCTGCATTTAGATTGGCAACAGGCCATGATTGTTTGGCCAAACATCTACATAGAATTGGAATATATCAGTCCCCTAACTGTCCATTGTGCAACTCAAACCAAGAAATGGATTCGGAACACCTCAAAATCTGTGCTTCAGTGGCTGGTCATGATAATATCTTTGAAAAATATTGGAGTGCAAGAGGTCAAATGACTTTATTGTTAAATGCCTGGCATTAGAAAACAACAACATTTCTTTTAAATTTTATCTTACACGAATGCACAAGAAACTAATTTTCTTAAGTTGCAACTGAGATGCAAAAATGTTGTAGGGAATGTGGTAGATTCCACATGGCATGTTGTATAACTATATATGAAGAAGTTAATATTTCAAGTTTATGGACCCAATATTTTGAAAACATAATATCTGCGCACTGTTAGACTTTAAAACAATTTACAATGGAAAGTAAAAATAGACTCATATACAAAAAACTAATAATTCATTTATCTTAACGGTTGAGTTGTTTGGACTTTTTCCATTGCTGATTTTCAAAAATTGTAGCACAACGTTTCGAAGAATGGATCTCTCTTCGTCGTCAGGTGAAAACCTACTGTGGAGGTCATTACAAACAGCTAGCCTGTCTGACTGGTCGACGACCTCAGGTCGGTGCGAAATATAAAGACGGAACACAGAACACACGTGTGTAATTAACATAAAATAGATACAAATTTTTCTCAAGGATATGAGTATTAAATGATCATTTTTGTTCTCTGGTCCTCGTCTGAACACCAAAATGTTGATGTGGTGGACTTTAACAATAATTTCAACATAAGGGGGATGCACAATAAGCCTAAGACTGTGGTGCTTGCTTATGGCCCTCCTCTGGAGGAAGGGAAAATGAACACCACTGGGGACGAAGAGAGAATATAGATTCGTCATTTTATGGTTTCCTTCAAAATCTTAACTCGAAGTGATGAAGGAATCATAAGCTATTAACAAGCAGAGATACCAAAATTTAAGGGAGAAGCCATAACAATTCTGCGTCATGTTTTAATCAGTAATAATTATGGAAAATCCGAAAAAGTTGCACCCCTGAAAAATTATGAACTATTGTAATACCTCTAATATGTAAGGTTTAAGCTTGCAGTCAAGCAAGATGTCGAATCCCAAAAGTTCAAAGCAGGCGTATGTAAAGTCGTGTGCTGGGAAGCACGCATGGTAGTTGTGCTTCAGGATAGGATGAGCAGCTATCACTGTCTTGATTACCACATCGTCAATATTTTCCAACAGTTCCTGCACATTGTAATCCTTCCTCTGTAACCAGTTTGTTAGGGTTGAGATTTTCCTGACAAAAATAAAAATACAACACATTTTGTACATTCAAATTTATAAAACCTAATCCAGTTATATATTCTACAACTCAAAAATGGTTATTTTCAGAGACGTTCAATATAGTAATAATTATAAATTGGAAACTTGCCACTGCAATTTCACCTAAATTGCACTGTTAATTATTGTTTCTAAATATTTGCAAAAATTAAGTAAACTCTACAACTCCACTAAAGTTACTGCATTCGTGATTCAAACAACATTAGGAAGTCGTGAAAAAATCAACAAGATTCCAGACTCATCATAGACTGAGGGAAAAAAAAGACAGACATATCAAGGCCTGCTGGAGTATAGTAAACACAAAAAACATTTTAAAGCAACAATGTTGAAGATAGATATTTTTGTTTTGCAAATTTGCCATCAATGAACAGAAACCAAGATGGAGATTTCATTGCAACTAATTAGAAATTCCTCTTTCAGGTATGTAATAAACGACCTTCGCACAAAATAATGTACGATACACGAGCGGTTGTTTTCTTTCAATTCTCAGAAATTAAAAAAGCTCAACTATGTTTCGCTTTTTCAAACTTTTCCTTGAACATGAAAACTTCAACATACCGCTCTTGTAATGCATATTACTACTGTCACAGACCAGAGCACTGGGTATAACTTCAAGTGTTTTGCTTCTGACTGAACATGTAAATAAAATGAGATCATGACTTTGCAAGCACAAGATTCGCTAAACAAAACTGAAGTTATGACTGTAGACTATAGATACTGGGACCAATCTGTGCACTTGGTGTATGTCACACATCCATACCCACACGAGCAGGATAGCCTGAACTGAAAATGTTGGTCGTGAGTTAGCTTATCTGTTACATGTTGGTCCGTCCCAGTGGAAGGCAATGTTTGTTTTCAGAACACTACCTACTTGGAGCCCCCTTGCCTCACTTCACCCCCTCACCTAAGCATTGTAATGGTAGTGCAACTGTTGCCAAGTGCAGAGATTGGTCCTGGTATCTATACATAGATTATCTCTCATTTTGTAAATTGTTTTCTAATATTCTAGTATTCTTTAAATTCTTCATGAACAGGATAAAATATATAGAAACTTAGTGGTAACAAGATTATACATACATACCTTTTACTCCCAGCTTCATCATCCACAACGTAAGTTCTACTATGTTTGTTGACTGCATAATTGGTAAGATGCATGAACGCATTGCCAATATTGGTAAGACTTGGTTCTCGATACCGGCTTGTGGCAAACCTTGCAGAAAAGATAACAGAACAAACTTAACAAACCATTAGAGGGATGACAATGGTGTCTTTATGAAGATTATTGTGTCATTAAAGTGTTCAAATACATTAATAATATATTAATGGCCAGTTTGTCCAAGTAATGTTTAATTTTGCTTAACGAATGTTAAATTAACAGTCTGTTTATTTTTAACGCTTTGTTAATGTATTTTCCATTTGTTCAACATAATTTTGTTTAAGATAACCAACACTTAACTATAACGTCTGTTAGCACTATTTTAACTACTCAACAGCAGTTGGTAATAATTCTACACATGTAAGACAATTTTTGATTGGCTAAAATTAATCTTTAAATTCTATATTATAGAGTGAGTCATGAAACTTGCATAAAATGACAACCTGTTATAGTAGGCCATGCTCCATAAACAAACAGTTGACAAATGAAAGTTGTAGGTGACGTGCTGAATAATAATTACAAAGTAAGGTTATATTTCCTCATTGCTATTATGGATACGAAATACGAAAGAAATAAAATAACACTGATGTATTTAAACAGTCCAAAGTATTTTTTAAATGTTATATATGCTAAACATTCCCTACAGAAAGACACAAAATATTAATTTCGCAACTTCTGTTCAAACAGCTGTGGAGACATCGGCCATATTTAACTAACTGTTAAACGAATTAACTGCCCGAAATCCTACATTTAAAATTAATAAACTGTTAACAATCTGTTAAAC
Organism: Periplaneta americana; assembly: GCF_040183065.1. Taxonomy (NCBI): domain Eukaryota; kingdom Metazoa; phylum Arthropoda; class Insecta; order Blattodea; family Blattidae; genus Periplaneta; species Periplaneta americana. The sequence goes on along the minus strand of NC_091117.1, from coordinate 216,027,703 downwards.
CAAACTGGTGTTGAAAATATACAATTTTATTAATTAACAAACTGTTCAGAGTTTAACAGTCGTTACATTTTCTGACAACACTTGGAAAAACCAGCCATAAGCATATTTAATCATTTCTTTGAATTGAAAATTCAAATTACTTTTAGAAATGTACATGTATAGCTGTGTCATGGTTTTGAACGTATGACCTTGCTTTACCTTCCAGTCGGCAGACCACTCACTCTGTTTAGTGTTTATAAATGTTACTCACCCCCATGCATCAGGGGCGTATACTGGTTAAAGGGTTTGGGCTACCGCTGACCCTATTATTACACAAAATATATCTAACAATTACTTTAATTTTAATTACTATGGTAAAACTAATAATACAAAATTATTACATTATGTTATATTATAAACTTTTTCTTTTGTAATTTCCTTGGGCTAGCCCCGGTAGCCCGCAAAACACGCCCCTGACATGCATAAATATATGAAGTGTCCGAGAGCGATGTAATTACTGTATAGCCTCTGTCCCAACAGTGAGGTGTATAGATGTGTATGACAATTTTAACTAACTAATTTCGTTTTAATTTTAATGAGAATATAATTTATTTTGTTTGTAATTTTTAAGTCACTTCTAATATTTGTGTTGAGACAATGTCTCCAGTTATCTTAAAATTAGAAAGAAGGACAATTCATGAGTCGTGAAATTGTGGTCAATGTTTTTGAGTTCATGAAAAATGCAGCAAGTAAAAAAACGACGTATCAATCAATCAATCAATCAATCTTTTTAATGTATCCAGCTGTTTGCTGACAACATGAAGCCCACTATAGTCCACTGTAGTCTATTCAGTTGTTTTTCACGAGAAATGAGGGGTATTTTGATCGGTGTTCATTATAGATGCCTGTTACTAGTAGCCAGAGTTGGGGTGTAGTCTATATATACTGCAGGGCTGTGTCTTCTGCAACTGTACTGATGATTTTAATTTACTTCTTTTGTGGTTTATGGATGGACAGTATAGAAGAATGTGTTCCAGATCTTCATCATGATTATTACACCACAGACAAGTAGGATTATCAGAAATATGAAATCGGTGTAGGTACAATTGAGTGACAATGTGACCTGTTCTGGCTCTTGTTAAAAATGTTTGAACATGTCTGGGCAAGTTTTTGTACATTTCCAGGTCATTTGGTTTGTTTTGTACAGACTGTAAAATTTTTCCTTTGTCAAATACAAATCTATCAAATTAAAATTAGTGACACCAGCATCTCTCCTGAAGCTTGAAAATTGCAAGGTAAAACATTAGGCCTCCAAAGCCAGCACAGGGTAAGAGTGCAGGGAGTGCAAAATGACTGCATGTTATTAATAATAATAATAATAATAATAATAATAATAATAATAATTATACCGTACACTGTTCTTATTTTGCCAATTTTTGCACTATTTCTTCCCATAACCTATAAATACACTTTTGAATTGTGACGTAATGCAAATTCATATAACAATGCAAAGAAAAATATACTTTACAGTTTTAAACGAATTCTAGGAATGATTGTTGCTTTTTTCGCGGAATCATAACAAAAATGTATTTTTAAGCACTATGTACCAAAGCCAAAGATAAAAAATGGAGCATTTTAATAAAAAAAACAGAAATTATTCCAGAAATCCCACGTAAATCTGCAGTAGCAAAATTCAGACTGCTTACAGAACACGATTATTTGGCCAAACACTTGAATAAAATAGGAATTTACACAAATCCAAATTGCCCTCTATGCAACAAAGAAGAAGAAGAAGAAATGACTGAAGATCATCTCATAACCTGTGAAGTTCTAACTGATGGATCCACCACAGAGAAATATTGGAGAGCAAGAACGCTAATGGCTTCGTTGCCAAAGCCCGGCATTAGATAACAACAATAACAACATGTATTTTTAAGTAGGTACTAATGTTTTCATAATTTCCGTCATTTTTACGGCACATTTCCTTCCGCCATTTTGTCAACAAATGAATGAAGCCATTTACAAAATCTAAAACTGGAAATTGATGCTAAAAATGCTGCATATACCATTTTTATTGTATTTAATATCTTAAACCACTACTACAGTGTCAAGTACCCAGTACTATTGGGACATTAAAGAAAAAAATACAAACTCCAGAGCATATAGACCTATCTTAAGCCAGATTTATAGAACTTGCCTATATAACTTATTATAAAATAATATCACCAAATTGACATTAACACCGAAATAGTTAAATTTTTAAATGGCTTTTCCTTCAAAACAAAACCCCTTTTACAGGACTCTACATATTAAGGGCCGTATTCATAGATATTTTTAGTGCGGTTTTCGATGGATTATCAGCGTTTTTCGTATTCATAAACCGTGTTAGCGATAGGATATGATTTGAATTCTGTACTAGTAACCAGTGGATAGCCGGGGCTAGCCTAGTACACTCGTAGTGCGTGCTGCGAAATGTCTATGAATACCACCCTATGTTTCTAAAACATGGATTATGTGGATCGATTTAAGTAACACTCCAGAAAGTTAAATTAAATTTAAGCAAAGTATGTTAAACAAAGCAAGACAGAGAAAGAAAAAATAAACAATATTCTTTGAGAAACTCTTAATGATGAAAGCCTATAACAAAATTTAAGCACAAATGGAATGTTATAAATTGAAATGTAAGATACAAATGGAATGGTTTGGTTATAGGAAACAAAAGCAGAAAGAAAAAGACTACTGGTAACAGTGTTGAATATTATGTTAGCATGTCATGAATCAAATACATGCATTGGATAACAGGAAGATCAGGGAAAAAGAGGAAATATGAAGTGCAAAAGCATGGGAAAATAACTGATCCTCTAATCCGACAACATGCTCAGTGGAGATGAATGAAGACAAAGAAACGTAGTAGTTATACTTTGTAGAAATATAAAAATTAAAACAGACCTTTACCTAGCAAGTCCATCATTGTAGACGTAGACTCTCAAGGGATCACATGATGTTATCAGGACATAGATCCTCAAGTCGAATTTGAAACCATCAACAAGAAATGGCTGCAAAATAAGATTACACTTAATGAAAGTTGAACCTAAATTCAATAACAGCAAACAACATTAGTCAATATGATTAAGCAATCTGTAACTTACCCTTGAGATGTACACCTGGCAGACCATTTTATCATGGGGTTTAATATCTTTGATGTTTTTCGTAACAAAAATGCCCCTTCCTTGACAACCAGTTTCTGGTTTACAGATAAATGTGCGGTTTCTCTTGGTACGTGCATAAGCTACCAACTCTCCATAACTGGAAAAAAAAAAGAAGATATATATGAGCTATTCCATCTTAAATCGAACGAAATATAGAGAAACTTGACCTTACAATTTCTAAATACAATGAAACTTTTTTTGTACGTAGATAACTGTGATACAATGCTTTGTGCAAAGTTTGAGGCATCAGAACTTCATAATGTTTAAATTAAAAATATTTAAATTTATCATATTTTCATAAAATTAGCAACTTTAAACTATTGTAGCTCCGAAACCCTTTCACCCAATGATCAAAATCATGGTTTATTTTGATGCTGAAAAATTAAAGTTTATATTGACATATAAACAGATTTTCTTACTTTTTATGGAAATGGAGAAATTTAGATTTTTTCTCATTAAGATGCCTTTGCCTAGGAAAAAATATTTTAAAAATATATAGTTAGATTCCGCATTGAAAGTACAAATAAACACATATTTTTTACCGATGGTATGTTGATAAGAAAGTATTGAAAATATCAAATAAAGAAAATAAATAGTACGCGCGTGAACTAACCAGCTTACTGTGAGATGGGAGCTAGCCGATATAAGCAAGGCCAGGAGACAAACACATGATATGTCGTCTAGCAGCACATGGCTGTGCTAGCTTTATCCAATAATCACAGGTTTTCATAAACACAGGAGTAAAATGACGCCCAATGCTCACTTATCTTCAGCTCTCGGCCAGTGCGTGCGGTACTGCGCCGTTCAAGTCCAGGCGTGTGAAAATAATTTATTTAATACCCTCGAAACTTACTGCCGAGCCACTAAGCAAACAATGTCTAATCCCTCTTAATAATGCAAGGTTTTTTCTCAATATTTTTTTACATTTTTACAAATGGCCGAAAAGTCTAAAAGCAAGTAAAATCAGATTATCTGATTACTTGTTAAGATAACCTACCAAATGTCAGCTTCAAAATAAGCTCTCGTTCAATGTTCTGCAGTAAATGGTTCCAGAGTTCTGAGCGCTGAAAGAGGCTTGTTTTTATAAAATACGCTAAATTTATCGCTCAATAATACGGACACCGTTTGACTTTCGATAGTATATTTTTGAAAATGCACTCCCCTGAGCACCTTGTATAAGTAGGGAAAAAAAAAAAAAAAAAAAAAAAAAAGCGAGGTTTTTTACTGATCGATTTCATATGGAATAGCCCGTATATTATCTACAGTTGTGTGACAAGAAATGCGCATTTTACTAAGAATAGGGTTAACAGAAATATCTAATGTTTCTCTGCATATCCACAAAACCATTATTCTGATCGACACAATTGTGCTCATTTTCCATATGTCTAAAAATGTCCAGTATCTCCGAAACTGTTAAATATCTTCATATCAAAGTAATGACCTTATACCTGGTTCGTTATGAAACCAAAGAGTTGGCAGACTGGATCTGACATATTCAGGGCAGTCATCATTTGATTTAATAAACGATCAGAACAACATAGATGCTGAACATATGCTGGAGAGGAGATCTACCACAAAGGACATTCTTAAGGGGAGAGGATGGTATTTTTTTTAACTTTTTTCCTATTTGGTGTAAAATATTAATTATTTGTATGTAGAGAGCTCATAGCTGTGGCAACTCAACCAAATAAAAATATTTTGAAAAAAAAAAAAAATTATTTGGGGGCCCATTTGAAAAAAAATATACCCAATGCAGGATTGTACTAAAACCGATATATCTAAACCGTTTTAAAGGTAGATTCAAACAGTTTTTTGCAATGTATTTGCAAAAGCATGTTCTACAAACTGTCTGTAACAGAATTTTGATATTAGTCCCTACGTTTGTAAAATAAACAATTAAAATTTAATAACAATTTTCTGATTTCCTTTCTTGCAAACAAACGGACGTATTTTTAAAATGAAATCAATTGATAAAATTCTGTTACAGAGAAAAGTTTCCTAATAGTCTAAAGAATATGTGTCCTAAATTTCAAGCATGTATCTTTAATAGTTCAGAAATTATATCCATTTTTGTCTGGCAATGTAGCAAAAAAAAAAAATGAAGTTACTGGAAACCGATAAAAGCGGGCGTGTGATTTAGACATCCATAGCGCAGGAAGTTTAAAAATGACGTCTCAACATCCGATAAAGGCACAAATACCCACAAAATGTTATTCTATGCATTCCACACATATCACAGAGTATTTTAAAGAATTTATTTTTTAATTAACTCATTTTTCACCAAAAAATACCATCCTCTCCCCTTAACATAGAAAAATCTGTCTATTGAAATGGTGACTTTTCATGGAGAAGTCGGCCTGGGTAGCGCAGTCGGTAGAGTGCTGGTCTTCTGTGCCCAAGATTGCGGATTTGATCCCAGTGCAGGTCGATGGTATTTAAGTGTGCTAAATGCGACAGGCTCATGTCAATAGATTTACTGGCATGTCAAGTGTAAAAGAACTCCTGCGGGACAAAATTCCAGCACACCGACTCCACAAGCAAGCTCATAGATGTAACTAGTGCTGAGAGGAGTACATCATTTAGTTTGTCAGAGACTATCCAGGGTGCATAATTCTATATTTGTGACTATTGAAATTACTTATTTAGAAAACTATGTACATATTATATACTTGTGCTCTTAATATGTCTGTGCTGTTACAATACATGCAATGCACACTTACTCAGCTGGAAGACACCATGTTTTAGGGAAGAAATTATAGTCTTTGGGAAATAATTTAAGCATGCGGTTAAGATTTCGAGCCAGTAGATCCTTTCGACAAATCTCCAACATTCCTGGGAAGTGATTTATTTTCTGGAGAAAACAAGGACAGTAATTGTTAATTCACAATTCGATAAGAATAAGCTAGGAATAAGTACCAGGAAGATTTTAAAACTTTATTACAGCCAAAACTACACACTTTTTCTCTTCATTTTCTTCATATTTTCATACTTGTCTGACAACTGGTGACAAATAACATATTTAAATGGAGTGTGGATATGCTTCTACTGTAGTAGAAGCCCTGAAGCTTATCCACTTACTTACTTACTTACAAATGGCTTTTAAGGAACCCGAAGGTTCATTGCCGCCCTCACATAAGCCCACCATCGATCTCTATCCTGTGCAAGATTAATCCAGTCTCTATCATTGAAGTACAACGTAGGACCAATCAGATGCCAGAAGGAGAACCTACGACCTATCACCGCAAGTACTCCCCCCATCGAGACTACTATATATATATATATATATATATATATATATATATATATACAAGCTCGCAGACTATTTCCTTATCCAACAACTGCTCTGAAGATGACCACAACACAGCGGTCGAAACGTCAACCACTAACACCAAGACAACGCGGTAGAAGCCCTGAAGCTTATCCACACTCCATGCATACCAGCCGCGGAAGCCTACGCGAACACTTAATATATTTAAATGTTTTTCTAAATTAACTGAGAACGTTTGGGCACCACACGAAGCCCAGATTCATGACAATATTATATTTTTAAGTATCATAATAAAGCTTATCTCAGGAGCTTTAAAAAGAGCCCAGATACAACTTTCTAGATGACTAGATCATTAGCCACCGGTGTAGCTCATTTTCCTACTGGTCCGAAGTTGCGTTCAGGCGCAGGTTCGATTCTCATTTGGACTGATTACCTGGTTGGGTTTTTCCCGAGGTTTTCCCTACCATAAGGCAAATGTTAGGTAATCTATGGCGAATCCTCGGTCTCATCTCGCTATCACCAATTCCATCGATGCTAAATAACCTCATAGTTGATACAGAAACGTTAAATAACCAAGTAAAAAAAAAAAAGAAAGGTCATTAGTTATTACAAAATCTGCAAAGGCATGCATCTGCACTTTTATTAGATTTCCTGATTTTGTGAAGTCAGTTATTCGAAAAATAATAAAAAGTCAATCATTAAAATATATTACGCAGTAATCCCACGCATCTGTCTTAATTTATACCAAATCTGATTAAAACATAAAATGGTACTTACTTACTTAAGGCGTGGTAGTTACCTGGAATCTTTTCATTTCTTTGACTCGTTCAACTGATACAGACAGATCTGTCCAATAGAGGTTCCAAGAGTCTTCTTCCCCGACATCTCTCATTCCTAACCTTAGAGCAATTTGACGAACAACTTCATATTTGCAATTTGTGGTGCAAATTGTGACCCTATGTAGAGCAAGTACAGGAAGAAGAATATAAATGAAAACCATCTAATTGGGAATTACAAACAATTGCTGCAATAAAATTGTGACCGACAGAATTAATAAATAGTACATTATGCAACGAGCCTATAATGATAGTAATTAAGACGCGAGGACGTTTATGAAACGAGCGCGAGTTTCATAATTTTCATACGAGCATCTTAATTACCATTATAGGCAAGTTTCATACGACTTTTTATGCTCGACCATATTTCTAATTTGAAATTTGAAAGTATTCATGTTATGGTTATGTGACTGGGGAGCGAACTGACCTTGTGCAATCTCGTAAATTGTGAGATGTGCGCAGACGCGAAAGTATTGATTTTTTCCGGGCAACGAATGTCGACGACCTTGATATAATATAGTAAGATAAACATTAAACTTGATATAACCTTGAAATTGAATTCGACATTGAAAAACGAGATGACAAATTTAATTTATTTGAATATTATTTACAATTAACGCTAATTATTATAGTAACAGAACATAACCTTCTGCGACAGTATTGGATTTCCAGCCTGCGTGACGTTTTGCTAGTTGTCTTTCGATTGCATATCCGAGAATAATCGAAAACCTGAACTTTAATGAATAGGTGTACTTTAATGACATGCATTAAAGGACTGCTACCAATTGTATAATTACTACATTTCGGCATGGTCGAGCATAAAAAAATAAAAAAAACACCACACACACACATGCATACATGAAGAGATCATATGAAATTCTATAAAGTTATGGCAGTACTTCTATTATTCTTTGTCTCTGAATTTTGAGTACTAACAAAAGAAAGGACAAGAAAACATGAAAATAATACGAATAAAATTAATGATGATAAAATTACGACGGAGAAATAATGGGAATACACATAGCTCTGCAGCAATTAATGAATCTCCCAATTAACAAGTACAATAAAGCAGTAATCCTCTCAGATTCCAAAGCTACAATTCAAGCAATATGCTCAAACACCACAAAAAAAATCAGAGAAAATAAAGGATTGCTACAACATGTTAGTTCAATTTCCATACAGTGGGTCCAGGCACACTGTGGGATCGAGGGCAACGAACTGGCAGATACATTTGCCAAGAAAGGCACAACAATACAGCAAAAGAAAACGACAAATCTGCCAATGACTTCAGTAAAGTGCCTGATCAATTCTAAATTCTCACACCTTCATATTGAGGAAACAAAAAAACATGCCGAAAACAAAAAATGAAACACCCTAATCTTGAACCCAGAAGTAATTCTACAAGCACCATGGAAAACTGCAGTTGCAGCCTTCAGGACACGATTGCTTGGCAAGCCTCTTACATAAACTACAAATTGTAAATTCACCATTGTGTCCCCTGTGCAACTGTCAAGAGGAGATGAAGACATGCAATGCACTATCTGCAGAAGACACTGTAGCCCAGAAGTATTGGAGAGCACGAATGCTCATGGCTTCATTGCTAAATGCAAGGCATTGAAACAAAAGCAACAAAATTATGCTTTTATGGACAGGGAAAGAAGTAGATATATGTAGAGCTAAATAAACAGGCAAAATAACGAAATAAGAAAGAAAAAGGAAAGATTATGAAAGAATGAATGGAAATAAAATTTAAAATTAAATATTCAATTATAGATCTGATAGGTTAGAGAAAATCTAGCTTAAACAATAATTATAACTGCCAAAATTCATGAGAAAGAAACAGTCTTAAAAGACCAAACCTGAATGTTGGTTAAGGTGGCAGTGGCGGTTGGGATGGTAGCAGTTGTGAATTAATACCATTTTCATTAACATCACATGGCCTTGAGCAACTAAAAATGAATAATAATAGAAGTATAACAATACATGATTGTAACCTACCTACTTGCTCATGTAACGCTTTGAGTATATCCTCACAAGTTAAATATTTAGGCATTATTATTGACCAACATTTAAAATGGGACAAGCATATCTCCTTTCTGTGTAACAGATTGCGTAAAACAATCCACAAATTTTCCATTCTACGCTCTTATTTACCTGTTTATGTTCTGCGTACTGTGCACTTAGCTCTGTTTCAATCAATAATTCAGTATGGTATTTTAGGTTGGGGAGGAATGGCAAAATCGACTCTCCATTCTTTAAATTTGCTCCAAAAAAGAATTATCAAAATTTGTCTATATAAACCTTTTGATTACCCAACAAAATTAATTTTTCAGGAATTTGGTGTATCAAATCTAGAACAAATTTATAAACAAACATTGCTGATTTACTTCCATAAAAACCACAATAAATTTAAATTTGATCCTCACGAATACCATACGAGACAAAACTACAGTTTCTTTCTAAATATTCCCAAATGCCACACAACTGCTGGATTAAAACACAGCAGAAATTTTGGACCCAAAATATATAATACATTAATTAGAGCTTACCCTGAGCTAAGTACACTTAACACACATAGATTTAAGAAACAAATCAGATTAATTATTTAATTTCTTAAGCTAATTGAGTTAAAAATTGATACTCTAATATTCATGTACTTTTGTATTTTCTATTTGTATATACACCTATTATTACATGCTGTATTGTTTTACCATTTATTAATGTTATTGTGCTCAATGAACTCTCTTAATTTTGTGATATATTTTGTATAACTAATCTGAACTGCGCCCGAGCACGAGCTTCTGCTCTTTCGGGCTGCAATGCCTAATGTAGCTCAAGTGTAAAGTATTAAATAAATGAAAATGAAAAAAATGAGTAGTGGTAATGGTAACATTCGATTTAACATGTGAAAGCTTTCCAGTATCAGATTCAGAACAATGTTTCCAAAAACTAACACTTACCGACGTTTTTTCCTCTTTTTCTTCCTTTTAGCTTTGCGACCATCATCACCTGGAGAAAACTTTTTCTCAGGTTCTTTAACTATTGTTTTAGGCACTGGTGGTTTATGAGGCACGTGTGAAGGTCCTGAGGAGTTAAAAATATGTTATACTTTACTCAATACATAGACATGATAAATTAAACCATGAAAAAGGTGTGGCTACAGGTTAGGTTTATTCTAGATTGCTGTGAATATGCTAGCAAGCAGTCTGTTTTAAGTAATTAGTTTCCAATGACAGAATTTTCACAGTTTCCTTCAGTGAACTGTAGAACAAAGAATTTTTATATGTGATAATTTCATGAAGATGCCAAAAACAATTTCATCCAAAATGTATGAATGTTGAAATACGGTACACATAGGTATGCTAGGATGACCAGACGTCCCATTTTTAACAGGATTGTCCCTTTTTTTTCAGCCTCTTGTCCCCTGTCCTGAGAAAAGTATGCTTGGGATGCCAAATGTTCCATGTTTTAAAAATGCAGTCCCGTTTTCCCTAATCAATCAATCTTCTTAATTTATCCAGCTGTTTTCTGACAACATAAAGTCCACTGTAGTCTATTGAGTTGTTGTTTTTCACGAGAAATGAGGGATATTTTGATAGGTGTTCATTATAGATGCCTGTTGCTAGTAGCCAGAGTTGGGGTGTAGTCAATATATACTGCAGGGCTGTGTCTTCTGCAACTGGTACTGATGATTTTAATTTACTTCTTTTGTGGTTTATGGATGGACAGTATAGAAGAATATGTTCCAGATCTTTATTGTTAAAATATTTCTTTTTCTTTTATTTTATTACCAAAGACAAATACATTAGTTTTACAAACATAATTCATATTTTAAGTTTTGCGTTAGGAATACCTGGCATCAATGCATCATCATAAAGAGTGTTTTCATTGATGAATTCAATTTGGTGTGACGAAAGGAATCGGTTTTCAGTTAAAACCATAAAGGCCATGTAAATCACAAAATGTCATTTCAAAACTGTGTCTTGCATGAACTTGCATAGTTTTCTAAAAGAAAAGCCAACACTTCTAGAGCAAATTCACTCATCAAAGAAATATCATGTAGCTAGATAGTACAGTTGATTTTCATGGAGTATGTTAAAATAGTTAAAAGGTAATATGAGGCAAAAAATTTCGTTATCAAACAAGTTCAGAATACAGTGATATGGATATGACGTAAGGTTTAATTAACCTGAAGTATTTTTAAACAAATAAGTTAACCTAATTAATCAATTGATATTAGAGGAGAAAAATTCACTCCGGCACCGGGAATTTAATCCGAGTTCTTGGTTCTACATACAAAGTGCTCTAACCACTGAGGTACACTGAAATTCAATCCGAAGCACAGGATTTAATGCCACTTCTTTAGTGTTTTTCCCTTTGTGGCCTTACTCCATGTTCGACAAATATGTTGACATGTTATATTAAGTCAACTGCCATTATACAAGAAGCGCACTCAAATGAGTGACTTAGTGGCTGGGATTCCACAGTATATGCACAAAATCCATTACGTGCATTTAAACAGATTTTTTTCAAGAGAAAAAAAAACATTACCACTTTTAAGTCCCCTAGTTTCAAAGCTACATTCGGTATAATTTCATCATTTTTCATGTAATCATTGAAATTATACCAAATAAGTACTTTAGTACGATTCTTGTCATCTCTCAGTGCAGTCCCTACCCAGAGATCCGATTGAGGGACTATTTTACCTCCGGAGAATTTTACACTGAGGGACTCCATGAATCATAAGCAGTGAAAAATATAGTGGGACTGCGTTGGTGTTAATGCAGCTTGTGTGGGTACCTCTTTGTTACTTGTTGGCTTATACAACAAATTTAAGCCCCCTCACCACGACAAGGTGAGTACCCACGAAATATAAATTAAATATGTACCAAACCTATATGCACATAGAATTATTCCAGTTCAGAAACAACTAAGTAAACTAAAAGAACTCCAAATGGAAATAACATTTCAATGGATACCTAGTCATTGTGGTATACCTGGAAACGAGAAAGTCGATAATAATGCAAAACAGGCAACACATTTGCAACCAAGACCTCTTCAAGTGATTCTCTATCCAGTGCTTTTGCTTCAGTAAAGTCTCATTTTACAAACCTATGGATCAACAATTGGCTCTCTTCTGACAAAGGCAAAATTTTACAGTCTGTACAAAAGAAACCAAATGACCTGGAAATGTACAAAAACTTGCCCAGACATGTTCAAACATTTTTAACAAGAGCCAGAACAGGTCACATTGTCACTCAATTGTACCTACACCGATTTCACATTTCTGATAATCCTACTTGTCTGTGGTGTAATAATCATGATGAAGATCTGAAACACATTCTTCTATACTGTCCATCCATAAGCCACAAAAGAAGTAAATTAAACTCATCAATACCGGTTGCAGAAGACACAGCCCTGCAGTATATATTGACTACACCCCACCTCTGGCTACTAGCAACAGGCATCTATAATGAACACTGATCAAAATACCCCTCATTTCTCGTAAAAAACAACAACTGAATAGACTACAGTGGACTATAGTGGACTATATGTTGTCAGCAAACAGCTGGATACAATAAGAAGATTGATTGATTGAAATTATACCAAAAATAGCTTTGAAAATAAAGGGAATTAAAAGAGATAATGGTTTTTTTCTTTCTTACGAAAAATCAATTTAAATGCATATAGCAGATTTTGGAGATGGAGCAATGATATCAGATAATAGACAACATTGAGACAGGGATTGTATGCGGAAACCAAGAGGAAGACAGAAAATAAGGAAGACTGGAGAATGCTGGACTTGCAATGAAGGATCTGCCCTTGGGCAGAAAACTATGAATGAATATACAAATATATGTTACCAATTTTCATATAGCTATACCTCTCATTCCATAGCGGCAAACTTAGATATACTAAGCAGTGCAACTGCCGCGGTTATATCAGCGTCACCGGTGTGCCGGAATTTTGTCCCACAGAAGTTCTTTTACATGCCAGTAAATCTACTGACATGAGTCTGCACATTTAAATGCCACCAACCTAGCCAGGGATCGAACCCGCAACCTTGGGCATAGAAGGCCACTCAAACTAGTAGCATGAGGTCAATAAAAAAATTACCCAGCATGATATCTGATAACTTGTATTTGAAATTTTTAGTTGGTTCATTACCTTTCAGTTATAAGCCCTTTTCTCTGCGATAGTTTTGTAAAAATATAGGCTATATATTTCTTTCCTTCCTTTCCCCTTTTTGTTGTCTTTATCAGCCGATGAATTTATTGTCATAGCCTTTTTATTGTGAATTTTATTTAATATTCGTATTTCTTTTCTTTTTTATTATTATTTTATTACATTCCATTTTGTTATATTCTACTTTACGTTTTCATATTAACCATTTGTACTAAATGAGTTGCTTTTACTATATTCGAATGTATTTTACTTTCTTTTTTCTATTAGCCTATTGTATTATTTTCATGTTGTTTAGTGTCGATTTTATTATGCTATTATTATTATTATTATTATATATATATATATATATATATATATATATATATATGTTTGTTTATCCAATGCCACCACGTTGTCTTTTCGACATTTCTGGTCTTCTCTCCTGGCCATGGCTTAGTTGTAACCCACTTCTGAGGTTGGGGCGCCTGGAAGGCGGAGTTACATTACCCCGATGATGTGATAGCATGATTATGATAATGTGGTGCCAGGAGAGGTCTTAATCTAAACTTAAACTAAATTCCAGACCATGGACGAACACAGGAATAATCCCTTTTTAAGGAAAAATTCCTGTGCTCTAACCGGGAATCGAACCCGGGACCTCATGAACTATAGCCAGAAGCTCTGACCACTAGGCCATGAGGTGGTCCGTTACTGTCCTGTTGGCTACAATTTGTAATGAAACTCGAACTTCGACTGCTTGTCATCGGGAAATCACAAAATCCAGTTGTTTTAAGGAAGTCAAAACAAAATCTACAGATTACACGTCCAGCAATGTCTATATGACTTGTAATTTAATGAAAAAATGGCTTAAGGAACTAGATGCAAGCATGAAGGAAAAGATCCTTCCCTTTATGGACCATTGTGCACCTTTCTCTACAAAATATTATAGTATATTTTTCCAGCCAACTGCATTAGGAAACTGCAACTGCTTGATTTGGACATTACTGCAAACTTTAAAGGCCTCTACAAGAAAATGATAGTATAACCACAGTCTAGTATATACAGTCACGAAGCTTGAGTTGTGAGGGTGCTAGGAACAATAGACTGTGCCGACACTATTTCGCATTGTCTGTAATGAGGCGATATTAGCAATTCTAGTGGTTAGCATCTATCTATGGATCCATATTCACTACATATTGAGCTTCGTGACTGTATATATTAGACTGTGGTATAACATGCAATTGCAGAAACTGATGCAGGAAAGGAGAATCTGATAATCTATATTCTTGCATCACTGCCAGACATGCATTAAAGCTTGTGGATATATATATATATATATATATATATATATATATACTGTAATATGTTAGTATTCTGTTCTTTAACTTTTTGTTAAGTTTTAACTGCTTGTATACTTTGTGAACTGATAGGGTGTAAGAGAAGGCCCTATGGCCTTAACTTTGCCAGTAAAAATAAAGAATTAATAATAATAATAATAATAATAATAATAATAATAATACCTTCATATTGGTTTGTAATCAGAGCATTGTTTTGGTGAACTTTCTTCTCTTCTCCAGAATCCTGCAGAACATCCTCTCCTAACCAAAATTCTCGACTAGATGAAAATTTGCTGTCATATATATCAATCAATGTAAGAGTTTCGTCAACCGTTTTTCCGTCTGGGGTTGTTACATACTCCACAGGGCTATGTTCTCCTCCTGCTTCAGTTTCACTACCATTACTGCTGTTGTGGCCATTCACCAATTCCATTATCTTGCTTGGCCTTACCATCGAAACCAGCTTTCTTTCTCTTCCACTGTTCATGGCAATTGCTCGTCATGACAATGATTTCCTGAAAAAAAAACCTATACATCAACATATTATCATGTTATATGAAGCTGAAACAGTAGACACACTTAAACCCTATGATGAAAATGACGATGATTAGATGGTGGAAGTTCTTCATCATCGACTTCTCCAGATGAGACCGGTTGCCCTGTTCTGTCAACCGATCAGTGAAAGTTCATTCATGAAAAAATCCTAAAAATGCATTTTCATACACTTAAAAAATTGCTAAAATTATGAAGACTTGCAGACAGCAAAATATGGTGATGTTTTTGTTGTTTTCTAATGCCAGGCGTTTGACAATAAAGTCATATGACCTCTTGCACTCCAATATTTTTCGAAAATATTATCATGGTCAGCCAGTGACGCACAGATTTTGAGGTGTTCAATTTTTTTTCGTATACGATACGCATGACTCGGCTACAAACCAAGGATGTAAATACATTTGTACCTTAATGTGGTAGCGCTATAGTAAAGAATTACCCAGGCTGCAATACTGGCCCCTTTTTAATTTGTGCCAGTGTTGCAGAAGTATTTATTTTGTTTTTGCAGTCCATTTAAAATAGTGCCGCTATTGCAGTATTATGTAACGAGGAAATACTCCCACTTCCTACGTGAAAGCTGCTCTGTCCACCCCACATAGAAAATTTATTTAACCATTTTATTACAAGTCAAAATAGTCTACATACAACTTCACTTTTAAAAAATGAACTGGGTGATGCTACCGATGCCATTAAGGCGATCGAAAGAAAGATGCAATTGAAATTGAGGCATGGTTGTTAAAAATTTTTAGATGGAGAAGTGGCTATATGCAATAGAGATGAATTAATAAAAAAAAAACACTGTATTCAGACATTGCTGTGGACAGCAAAAAAAAAAAAAAAAAAAAAAACTTACTGTTGTTTGTTTTATGCATACTGTGGCAAACTTACAGATTAAACGTATAACACATACATTTTTGTAACACTAATACTTTCATTTTTTTTTTTAATTTCGTGGCATACAACCATATAATTCTGAGCCAACGATTATGTTGCCTGTTGCCCACGGTAGTGAAGAATACGTTCTAAAACTTATTCAAAATGACACAATGTAACAACTAAGCACAGTTTCCAGAATATTCTACAGACTTACTGGTACGTAGGTATATACCAAAAACACAAGGGTTTGCGGGCATAATTTCATGTCTTTATATATGCAACGTTCCTATGTAATGTCCATACTATATTTCAACGCTTAAAATACGTAGGCCTATGTAGATCTAGTAATTTTGAAAGTGAGTAGGCTAATTGAAAATATAGACCTAGGGAAAAAATGTTCGCAATTATCCATTAATTATTTTCGTATAATGTAAAATCTTACTTAAAACTAGTGTATTTTAAGCTGGGAATTACATTTATTTATCTAGGTACTAATCACAGTCATTATACTAACCAAAAAACACTCAACACAGTTAATAATTCGACTGCATATCCATTAAGCTCGTTTGATGGAATCATTTAGCTTAATTTTTAAACTTGCGAATTGCACCTTTACGGTTTGTAAACAAACAAATTCATAACGCGCATTGTTTGACGATACGTAACACTACGGAACAAACAGAAGCTTGTTGTTATACACATGGCATTGTACCACGCCCCCAAGACAGTGAGTACCACAATTGAAATATTAGGTATTCCCTTTGGGGGGAATTCAAAATATCCCAATAAAATTATCATACTTACCAGTGGCCACTCGTGATTAGACTCAACGCTCGTTGAACCAATATTTTTTTTCATTTTATTTATTGTATTCCATAGATCTTACATTAGCAATGAAGCTTTAAGATGTGGAACAAGTCAAAATTTTACAAGATTACAATTACAATTTTTTTTTACAATTTTTTGGCGAGATGTAGTGTGATGATACCGAGGATTCGCCAACAGATTACCTGACATTTGCATTATGGTTGGAAAAAATCTCGGAAAAACCCAACCAGGTAATCAGCCCATACAGGGATGAAGTGAGGTGAGGCCGAGGACTCGCCATGGACCATTCGGCATCCGCCCCACGGCTGGAGAAAACCTTGGGAGAAACCAAGTCGTTAGAAATATTGTTTAAAAAAGGGTAAAGCTTAGAATGACAGTAACCTATAAGAAATTGTAACATGCAGGGTAATTCAAAGCAGTGAACTATATTTTATATTCTTCATAAAATAAATAAAATTAATATCCTATTGAATATTAACTACGGTAACCAGGCGAGAGCATGCCTTTCTACAGTGTGAGCATAAATGATTGCCCCAGTTACGAAAATTATTTGTGGACTAACGATTTAACATGGAAAATATTTAGATATACAAGTAGATAGAGAAACTCTCCAAGTTTTTTTAACATACCTTATAGGTGTTCGATGTGTGCTCCCCTTGTGACCCTGCAGACATCAAGCCGGTAGTCCCATACACGATGAAGTGTATCCATGTCGATTGCAGCGATGGCGTTGATGATGCGGTCGCGTAACTCTGGCAGATTTGCCGGTAATGGAGGTACAAAAACAGAGTCTTTAACATATCCCCACAGGTAAAAATCACAGGGTGTTATGTCAGGGGAACGTGGAGGCCAAGACAATAGCTGCATATCGTCTCTGCTCGCACGACCAATCCATCTGTTTGGCAATCTGTTGTTCAGGAATTGCCGGACTTCGTTGTGGAAGTGAGGCAGAGCGCCGTCTTGTTGATAGATTAAATCAACGTTCAACTGTTTCTTGTGGGATGCGTGGCCGACCAGGAGATTTTCCTTTACACAGACATCCTGTGGTCACTAATTGATTGTACCATCGTCTAATGGTCTTGGGGTCTGGTGGATCTTTATGGAATCTTCGAAAATTTCGCTGCACTGTTATGACTGATCTTGTGGAATGAAATTCCAACGCTACAAATGCACGCTCAACATCAGTCGCCATTTCTGTAAACTCAGGTCCTCTACCGGTAAGAAGTGGAATTACGCCGCGCGGATAAATTCAAATAAAACTTTGAGAGATACCTTATTTGGTAATATCAGTACCATTGTTGTATCATTCACGGTTTGTCTATAAAAAATCCCCAAACTAGGGCAATCATTTATGCTCACCGTGTATATAGCAAGTTGATTCTGCGAACCTTGTAGCCCGGAAACGGTGGATAATAATAAGAGCGCCATGTTGGTCTCCCCTGTGTCTGTATTGTCACAAAGTGGTCACAGTCTTTCAAGAGAAAAGGGGATGTTATTTATCCGAGTTCTGGAATTTCCTAATCCTATTGTACTCATGTTTCTCCATAGTTTAGAGTTTAGATAATAATAATAATAATAATAATAATAATAATAATAATAATAATAATAATAATAATAATAATGATAATAATAATAATTTTTTGCCAGAACAAAGATACTTTTTTATATAAAACACTCTAGTACCCCCAGAAAGAGTAAGTTACATACTAGTGCTCAGAGACATTCCACATAATGTTAAGACATTTTATTAAATAACAGAGTAAAAAGTAAAAAGAAGGAAAAAACAGAGATATCACAATAACTGAACTTTAAATTTTCTCTCTAATCTGCAATTCTTTAATTGATTTTTTTTTAATAAGGAGCATTAACAAACTGTATGTTTGGGAATTTAGCTATCATCATGTTATAAAGCCTTGGACCGAAGTTGCTATTGTGATTATATGGTACATTTCTGTTACATTTAGATACTGTCTAGCATGTTGTCTGATCTTTTGGTTTTAGCTATACTTATGTGAATATAAATTAAATATATTTCGGTTTTCATTGATATAAATTTGATTGAAGTCAAATACTTTAAATTCTGAATACAACAGCTCTGAAGGATAATCGAAAGGTTTATTAAGACATATTTTCATTATTTTTTCTGTAGCAGAAACCAGTGTCATGATTTTAAATGTCATGAAAATGTCTGAGTTTCGCATTTCTTATAGCTTGAGTAGTTTTTTATGTAAGTGCTTATAATAGTCATATAATGTATCTATCTTATTCTGTATGTATACATTTTATGAGCATTATTTCTCTCTGTCATCATGAAACGTACCGGTATCTCACAAGTCATCCAGGGTCCCTTTTTGAAATGTTTTGATTTCTGAGGTGCGTGCATTTCATACAGTTAGTAATGCATTCATTCAGTGTCTCAACTGACGTTCAAAGATATTATGTTACCTACAATTTTCTGATCATGGAGAAAGTTACACAACGCAGAACTGCAGCGTATTGTATTTTTCACCTAACATTGACATACCATGATTCATCACCACCTCAATCAATAATATCATACACATTAATCAAAATATAAAATCAGTTAGCCTACATGAACAGTGTTGCTAACTTGATTCTTAAAAACCCGCTGTGAAACAGTGCAGAAACTGCTAAATTGCTATATTTTTAAAGTAAATGGGATTATTTCCCAATACCCGCTAAATTACCTAGATCAGCAGTACAAATTTCATCAAACTAACGCTGAAAAACGCCAGATTTAGCGGGAAAACCGCTGAATTGGCAACACTGTAACATGAACACAAGCTACACGACAATAGAAACAAGAGCTCAACAATGTAAAAACGGTCGGCTGATATACGCGATATGATCACAGATGTTAAAGAGTGTATAAATAAACTGAAAAAAAAAAAGAAAAAACATTGTATGATGAACTCACGAAAATTATGTACAACACTAAGGCACACTTTCCAGGGTTAAAAATGTTTAAGTGCAGTACAATAGAACATCTTGTTATTCATCATCTTTTACAGTATCCACCTCGCGTCAATGTAATTCCTTGTCACAAAGTATTAGAGGCTGCAAGACAATAAACACCTTTAAAAACAGCTTAAAAGATAACCTTATTAGCATTTCACTCCAATCATACTGATTTAAACTATCACTGACTACATTGTTACTTCTTTCTTTAGACATCATTCTGAGAGTGCTGTATTTTCAAAATTGTCTCATAATAATATCTTTCTATTATCTAATATTATTTGAAATGTATTAACATTCTATGTATTTTAGCTTAATTCTGCTACACAGTTTATTTCAGTGTTTAATTAATAGTTCATAGTATTTTGTTGTTTAATTCGTAAATAACTCTTGTATACGTGTAACTCTCATCTAAATCAAATTGTTGAATTCTTTGTAAGTTCATGCATATGTATATATACTTTTTGCTGGTTGAGTGGAAGAGAAGGCCTTACGGCCTTAACTCTGCCAGCTAAAATAAATTATTATTATTATTATTATTATTATTATTATTATTATTACAATTATTATATAGATACTTGTTATTTTAAGGGATTTGCAACAGTATAACACGAGCTATATTCGTAACTGTTTGATTTCGGCATACAGTATTCTGTCGCCAGAAAGACACCAACTTTTATATCTCAAAAGAGGACAAAACTAGAAATTGCTTTGCCTCTGAGGTACAGGTTTTAATACTTGCAGTAAAATGTTTTCTGAGGAAGAAGTCTTCAGCATCAGAAACTCACATTGTTGCTGTTTAGTCAACTGTCCGAAGACAGAGCTGAACCTCACAAGTGATAGCTACCAAGAAGGCACCACTTATGAGGCAATGAGGTAGGGTGGCCAGTTTCTTTCCCCAAACTAACATTGTAGACTATTAAATGTAATGTTTTAAATTTCGGTTTTGAATTTAATACTTACAATAAAAATGTTTCCTGAGGAACAGGGCTCCAAGAGGACGTTTTCACGAATCGGAAGGTTCTGTTATTTTATGGACAAGGTGCTGTTGATGACAACGAAGGAATTAATGATCAGTGAGATGACACCGAGTATTACCATGCTGTAAGAATATCAGATATAGTATACTAAAGGTACGGTCACACGTCGCTACTTTTGCAGCGCTGCAGTACAAAAAACTGCGCAACTCTCGTACTGCGACGTGTGAACAACGGTGCAACCCGAAAAGTAGCGCTGCCGAACCTGCTGCTCGCTACTTTTCCATACTGCGCGCAGCTTAAAAGTAGCGACGTGTGAACAGGGTTCTCAGGATTGCAGCCGCAGCATTTTTGATATCGGTTTTGTTGAAACTTTTGCTGCGGTTGCAACCAGTGTTACCACCCAAATGTGTCAATGATACTTTTATTGTTTGGATATATTTTAATGTTAAATGTGATGAAAATAAATTATTTGTACTGCAACAGTTATTAAATACACAACACAGTCTGAGCATAATTGGTGACGATATAATTCATTTTTTAAATTTTCCGTAGCGTAGTTCCAAACAGGAGGGTTGCCAACATTGATTACGTGAATATGCTGTTGGTTATCATTTAAGTATATAGGCGTTTTTAAAAGCTTTATAGTAAAAATAATGTCAATTTCTGAATATTAGATACGACAGAAAAGCAAATAATAGATAAGGAAGCTTCGCATGAGTTTCTTAATAATGCGAACATAACCACAAAATGTATATTGAGAAGTCAACACGGAGATGGAAACCTGCAGCATGACTGCGGCTGCAAAAGTAGCGCCTTGTGTGTGAACAGACTCGCAACCTCCAGTTGCAACTTTTGCAGCACTCGGGTTGCGCAGCACGAAAAGTAGCGTGCAGAGCGCTACTTTTGGCTTACGTGTGAACACGACACGCAACTTTTGCAGCTGCAGTATAAAAGTAGCGCTGCAAAAGTAGCGACGTGTGACCGTACCTTAAGATGTCAGATGATAGAGAACATTAAGATACCAGTATGTGGATCGTATATGAGACGAAGTGGAAGGCGAAAAAGAGGAAAGATTAGAGAATGCTGGGTTTGCAGTGTAGTACATGCCCTTGGGAAGAAAACTAGGCTATAAATAAATAAATAAATAAATAAATTAAATTCAAGTTTATTTTCATCATTAAATAATTTCAGGTCAACAAAAGATATTACCAGTCATTGATTTTCACACAAATGGTAGCTTGTGTTCTGAGGAGTTGAACTCTTAGAGGGACAGAGAGGACTTTCTCGAAACAGAGTGTTGCTTAAGCTGAATCGATACATTGCATCAGGTATAGTCGCGACGCTGTTATTCCCGGCGTGACTCCTCCTCTTTGCTTACGTCTTAGGAAGTGAAGGCTCTATAAAGTCTAGCTAGGTAGTATCGTTCGCCACTTTTGTTCTTTCGTTGCCGAGCTACCACACGAGGAATCTATTTGCCACACCGTTAAACATTATCATGTCGTAGCTCCTATGATAATAAATCAAACACACTGTAATTCAGCAAATAATTAAGCGGCAAATAACGTCCTCGTGTGCTTTCTGCGAACGCCAACGAAAGAGCCAAAATGGCGGGCGATTATATTAAGTATTTATCCCGCCTTAGGAAATGAATAACGTCTTCCTCAGCGAATCACAAGACGCACACGTTTAAATGTAGCCGACCTGCAACGCGATTGGCTGCCGGAAATTAGAGCGACGGGACTATTGTTCGACGTATCAATAGATGAAATTGTAAGATTTTCCAGCTTTCAAAATTTGCATGTAAATATAATGAGCTGTTCGATGTTGATTGAAACAAAGAACAAGACCTTTAATTACTAAATATTAAACATGCATATATACAGGGTGTTTCCGGGCTGGTGTTACAAACTTACAGGGATGATGGGGAAGGGCACATGTATCAATTTGAGATAAGGAACCCTGGTCCGGAAATGACAAGAGTCGAAAGTTATAAGCAAAAATAGTTGTGTGGAAATAGAATTGTAATTTCGCAACACGTGCCCTCCTTCCCTTAACCTCTGAAACAGTCGTGAAAGGTGGTATGGGCCGGATGTCTCCTACGTGGGTACTTGCCCCGATACATCTGTTAACTTGTCTACTGTTCCCATTGGCTCATCCGTATTCGAAAATCAAGTCTGCATATTCCGCTCTCGTGTACTTCTCCATTTCACTAGAACTGATCGACTGGACACTGCAACTTGTACACATACACTGTTGTCTACAGATGTGCATATCAGGACCGACCATGTCCGTTACACATTACCCTATCTGCATTGCTTTAGTGTAGTTTCCTGTCCCCATCCCTCAGACAGCGCACTGAATGGAATACTGTAAGTAGACAACGTAAACAACGTCAGATGAATACAGTATGTGTAAGATGTACAGATAAATATGCATAAATAAGGTGTGCAGAGGAATAAAATTATTCCATTTATACATAACTATTTTTGCTTGTAACTTTCGACTCCGTCATTTCCGGTCCTGGTTCCTTATCTCAAATTGATACATGTGCCCTTCCCCATCATCCCTGAAAGTTTGTAACACTAGCCCGGAAACACTCTGTACAGGGTGTTTAAGGAGAATATGTGTTTTAGGAGATGGTAGTGTGGACTACTCCGGGTGAAAGAAATGCATATAAACTTGTGTCCAATTTTAAATGGGTGTGAAGACAAATTCCTACTTATTGGTGACATATTTTATTGGTTATTAAATCAATAATTTGCAACAGTTCAAAATATTGTTAAAAATCCCATCACGAACTTCAATGCAATTCTGAACTCTCTTGACAATGTAAGTGTAGATCTTCGGAGATCGTCTTGGCATTATTTTATGAGGACAGTACTGGTCATAATGACAGCAACCAATTCTTCTCTTGTATTAACTTTTTCTATGTAGACTTCGCATTTCATTAATAGTCAGAGACATTATTCTAAAAAAAAAAAAACTAATAAAGTGATCACCGTGGTCGATGCATCGTTCGGTAAATGTTTGATATAGATTGCTTGTCATCTGGCGACTGTAATGTGCATGTCATATAATTATCTTTTGTTTCTTTCGTATGGCTTTCAATCAGTGAATAGAAACAATCAATCAATCATTTTTCTCTTCTTATCTTTGGGAAGGCCGAGACGTAGGTGGGAAGATAATATTAAAATAGATTTGAGGGAGGTGGAATATGATGCTAGGAACTGGATTAATCTAGCTGAGGATAGGAACTGATGGCGGACTTATGTGAGAGTGGCAATGAACCTCCGGGTTTTGTAAAAGACATTTGTAAGTAAATAAGTAACAATCCGTAACGGGGATAGTTTTACTAAATATGAAAATAGTACACAATTACAAAATTAGTGTATATTAACAATATAAAATTTCAAGGCTACGTATTTATTCGTTACTGAGAAAAAAATACCGAATGTCACCAAATCTTCAGTACTTAAAGGTGTTATGTCCCCTCCCCACTTAATTTCCCAGTTATAATGCAAAGCATACCTTGCTAGGCTAAACAACAAGTTGTGTTGTTTAGTCAGCTATCCAAAGACAGGTCTGGATCCCACAAGTGACACCAAGAAGGCGTCACTCATGAGGTCACTAGGCTGGGAGATAATAGGGTAGGTGGCCAGTTCCTTTCCACCTCCATTGCATACATCGCCACTTAGGAGAGCTGCAGTAGGGCTGTAAAACAATAAGGAATTTACATCCATATTCATTATGTATGAGGTCTCGCCCACCTCATTGAATATTACACGACTACTCTGAAGTAGCCTATGTATATTATTACTATTTAATACCGGGAATCGAACCCAGGACCTCTCAGCTCTGCGCGCTGAGCGCTCTTTCCAACTGAGCTATGCCGGGACACGATACACGGCGCATATACAGGGACATAATTTTATTTTTATTAACATTTTTAATATTAACCTGGCTATACCTTTGGATTAATGTTTCAGAGCCGGAAACACAGTTTGCTAACCCCTTCCACGATTGAAGTTCGATGATTCTGGCGTAAAATACAAACACATCACTTTATTAAGTATAGGAGGGAAGAAAAGTAGTTCATCCATTCATGTAAACTAGGAGATATCGTAATTTTGAATTTGATAATTTTCATTAGGTTTTTGTTTAATCAAAATACAGTACAGTATTAACAATAAGTGTTTTTACTCACGAACTGAGTTATCCATGCGAACGTATTCATTATGCAGTGTATATTATACTGTCTACAGCACATTAGCGTACAATATAGAGAATGAAGTTGAATTGAAAAATAATCATAATATGAATATTTAAACACATTTTTTTTAAATGGTGACCGTTCATTTAGATACAGGGTTTAGTTCTTTTGTGCATATTATCGCACTATAGACTAATTCCAATTGCCAGTTTCGTCCTTCTTACTAGTAACTCATGTTGAAATAATTCTATACCTATTATACGTACTGTAAATTCAATCGCACAAATAACATTACCCAGACATGCTATCTACTGTCCGTCCAAGTGGTTATGTCGCAGGATCGTAGAAAGGGGGAAAATCACGTGACAGTTAATTATTTTATTTAAGTTATTTTAAATAGTTGCGGGTGACGGAAATCGGGATGCGACGTAGGCAAACGGACGACAGTACCTGTGCGAAAATATGATTCAATATTGAAAGCTCTTTCGTCACTGGAAAACGCGAACATATTTCTGGAACATACTATACTCACTAACTCAATACTGTTTGTGTTTACTACGACCTTGCGCCTTTGACTGTTTACGCTTGGTTCACTAGTAGAGGGGGTGGGAGTGAAGTACATTAAAGAACTCAGGTACAATAAAAATTGAAGTAAAAATAAAATGATGTCCCTGTATATTCGCTCCTGCATACATGACGTGTATCGTCTCAAACGCAGGTACCGGTAGTAGGGTAAGGTCGTTAAAAAAAAAAGAGCATGGATATGGATGTATTAACTATTAGCAGTTGTCACAAACTTATGTTGAATATGGCCACAAAGTCATTTAAATATGCGCTCCTGCATACATGACGTGCATCGTCTCAAATGCAGATAGTAAGGCCGTAAAAAAGCATTACGAGAGGGGTTCGGCCGGCGCCGTGTATTGTGTCCCGGCATAGCTCAGTTGGAAAGAGTGCTCAGCGCGCAGAGCTGAGAGGTCCTGGGTTCGATTCCCGGTGCCGGTACGAATTTTTCTCGTATTAAATGGTAATAGTAAGGAATTTGTTGAATTGAATCCGTGACATTCAGAACTCACTAAGGACACGAGCAAGTCTCTGCCTTGAAGTTCAAGGACATCGCACTTCTATGTGTAGCCCTGAAAGAAAGCAACTCTGTGAGAAATTACTTTTAGTTTTTGTTGCATTTCTTATCTCTACTTTGCTGCTTAACTCTGAAAGAAAGCAATATCTGAAAAAAGTGTCAAATGACGTGTTAATCTGATTTTTACTTCTACATTAGAACCTCAAAAATATTCATGTTCAGACTTGCAAGGTATTACATAATGTACCGGTATTGCATCATAACTTGGAAATTAAGGGCTTTCGGGAAAAGTTGTATATAATATTTTAGTCATATTTTTACCTCTACATTTCATCCAAAAATATTTACATATAATAATGAAACACCCTGTATGCGAACTTTTTTTCTCGGAATAGCGATGGAATGGGATTTCTGAAGTGGGACACCACGACCCAACACTGCGACCTCTCACGATCTATTGCGCTAACCCTCAAGCTAGGCGCATTTCGAAACCTACACCGGCTGACTACAATAAGGTTTGCTGTGTACCCAGGTTTCGAGCAGGCGACCCACTCGTCCTTAGGCCAGCCCCCTCCGTGCGTTCGGGGAATGCTATGGCATGATGAAGAAACGCAGAAATGTTGACGGGATGATGTAGATGCCTAATATGGAAAAAAAAAACGGTAGAATCCCGAGAAAAACTACCACAGCAACCTTATCCGCCATAAGCGTCACTACGGATTTTTCAATAAAAAATCCCAGGCCTCACTGGAACTCAAACTCTGACCACCTGCGTGACAGACTGGACTTCTTAGCACTCAGCCACCGTAGTGGTCGAAATAGGCCATACCACCACGTCTTAAAATATTTACTATTCCTCTTTAAACACCCTGTATTTGTCTGTGACTAATTTATTATATGTGGTCAGGAGTGCGACACACTTTGATGACGAAGAGTTTGTCCATTCATTGCACCAGTATAGATGACAAAGAGTTAATCTCAAAGAATTGTTGATATATCCATGAGTCCAATGGAGCAATTCGGATAGGCATGATCACAGGCTTCATGATTTCTGCCACGCTCTTCAGCGACTTGAAATGCTGGAGACAGTTCTTCGTCCAATGAGGAAGATGGCCTGAAAAAGTATCATGACGTAAATACAGAGCTGGAAGGAAATTAAACTTGCAATTGAAAGAAAGTCCCAATGTCTTCATTGTCTCCTTTACCGTCTAATATCCAGCAATATATTGTGCAGGTTTTGGTATCACTGAGTTTTCATTCCAGGCTAAACTGTTAATGGAATCGCAGTTGATGTAAACATTTTAATACCTTCCGGTGTACAGAATTACCGGTACTTCTAAACTATAGATAGTTGTATAGTATTAAGCTCTATCTTTCTTATAAAATAGAACCAAATTTATCTTGTTTTATGAGTAATTGAGTATAATACATAAAACTACATTAGTTAGAAGAAAAATTAATTATTATAAAAATACTCGATTGGATAGCTTATAGTGAATTATATTTTAGTACTCTTTCATACTCACGTGAATAAAATACGAAGGAGATCACCCAAAAGTCCAGTTTTGTTGTGTAATGGTGTATTAGAAGTTTCGCATATACATTTGAGTAAACATTCTCTTCCATCGTAACCATATCTGTAAACATTTACAAAGAAAAGTACTCAAAATGGCTGCGGAAATGACACACATGAAATTTTCTAGTAAACAATAAATTAATGGATGTTTATTGGAAATCAAAGACACACCATTGCCTAGTCTTGAGAATGGTATCTAATTTCATATTTTACGGAATGGATTGATTAAATGGTATCAACGGAAAAAAGTGTGGCTAATTTAAAACATTAATTATGCACAGATTATTGTATGTTATAAAGATAGAAATTTCAACCTTAAAAAGTGAGTTTTCAAAGTTACACAACACAGAGGGTGTAGACAAGTCTACTTGTATATATCGGAAACAAGAGGAGGATAAATTCCTTGTTTAAGGATTTACCATGCCATGTAAACACATTTTGTTACTAGTGGAAGTAGCACTAAAGCAATGTATATTAAATATTTGGAATTAGAAATGAGTCACCTACTATATATGGTGCTTCAAAATTATAGCAACACTTTAGTATGATTAAACTATCAAGCAGAAATTAACTTTGGAACACGTTAGTAAAAATCTCGAAGTTTCAAATTGTAAATTTAGGAAAACGTAACATTTCTAATACCATGAGAGATACTGCTGAAAAATGGCCACTATTCAACATAGGGCCTAAATCGTTTTGCGTTCTACACCTTGCGAAAAATATTCAACAACAATGGTAACAAAGGTGGTTTCATACACATTTATGAATTGGCCACCTACCACAGCGTTGGATTGGACATGCTAGCACCGCTGATCTGGCCTTCCTGGTCACCAGACTTGAGACTTTCTTTAGGGGTATATATGAAGAATGGAATAGTCTACCTGTAGAAAGCATTTTCCAACATGACGTATATACGTCTCCTGTCCAAATCTCTGGACATCCTGGAAGTTTCATTCCCGGAGAAGAAATCCAAAGAGTATTCTGGTACGTGGTAATTAGCTTCGAAGAACCAGACAAGTGTGATTTCGTCTCTTTGCTCTAGTGGGATTGTTGCAGCTAAAAATAACTGAAATTATATAGAAATAAGTTTAGAAATGAAAAATTAGTACCAAATAGAAAGTTTCATTTTTATGTTTGCCTCTAAAAACCAAACCACTTTGATTTCGTCCCTTTTCCCCGGAAGAATATTTGCAACCAAATATTAATGACGTGAATTTACATGTAAACTGTTTAAACAGAAAGTTGTAGTGTTAAAATTTTCATTATTAATCTCGAGAACTTATAAAGAATCGAATAGTTCGTATTTTTATTAGAGTATTCCCATAACTAACTTGCATTTTAATTTGAACCGAATATATAAAATAATTTCACTGCAATTTAAAAATCTCAAACCCAGTATACAACTACATAAAGAAAGAAAACAAGTTCATTAACAAAGAGAAATGAGGTCCTCACATAAATTACTCAGATTTCTACAGTTTTCACAGTTGTAGAGCGAAAGAATTAGAAAATTTGCAGTTTCATTTTTACTCTGGTGCAGTGCGAGTATTGTTCCTAAGAAGAGGAATATAGAGAAACTACACTAAGGCAAGTCGCTTTTACACTTCTTACCCAGGTTTCTATTACATTAAATCACGTTTGGTACTAGCCACATGGATTTAACAACAATCATTCTGTATTTAAAACGTTTGTAACATATTCTTTACCTATAGCGGAATTTTACACGTCTTGTCTTTAAATCTTCTCCATGCTGTTACGCACATAGGATATTAACGTTTAAGAAGTAGAATCATTAATTACAAACCCAATAGGGCCTAGATTATCACGTGTGTTATAGATGTTGTTGTGATGTTTATTGACTTTACTGGCTTTGAGCCAGAGGCCGTTTTAGGGTCTTATACGCGCAGGTTGCCCTCTCCAGCCATTGTACATAAATAATAATAAATATATATTTACATACTGTATATGACACTATTTCTGACATAAGTGCCAGTAGGTGTGTGAGTGCGGTGATTGGCTTTTTATTTATTTTATTTTTTACTTTATTTATTTTTTTAAATTATTTTGGTGTAGGTCTAATTTGTTAATTTGCGATGCTTAAGGAATGGTGAACGGGAAAAGAGTTCGGGGTAAAAGATATCAGTTGATAGACAGCATTAAAGTATTATATGGGGAGATTAAGAGGAAAGCAAGAAAGGGAAATGCTGGGTTTGCAGTTAAAGACCTGCTCTTGGGCAGAACACTGTGCATACATACATACACGTGCTATAGATAAGTTTAAATAACGTACGCTGATGTTCAAAGAAATCTGATCTCTAATTTTCTCATCGTGTAAGCTAACATTCTAATCACAGGATAAGTCAGAATCAAATTTATAACAAATTAACAGACTTTGAAATAGTTCCTCTAGTTCTCAATAGGTGATCCTAATATTGGGATGGGTAAAAAGTGTTTGGGAAAATGTTGATATAAGTTAAGTATAAATTATTCTCATAATTGAGAGTATCAGCGGTTTCCCGCTAAATTTAATGTCTTTTTTACAATCATTAGAAGGGGACTAAATTTTTAATTTTATAATGCGGGTATATTTATGTACAGTAGTGGCAAAAAAAAAAAAAACCCGCACCGACTCTTGTAGCTGATTTCAGAGTCACAGATTCAAATTTTGCTAGTCACAAAACACATCCATCTTGTATAATTAATTTTAACAATAAAATTTATTGCATTTGTTGGATTCTTAACGTCTTTTGTTTCCTTCAGTGCCTCAAACTTACAGACGAAAAAACTTTGAGAGTTTTATCTTCATCTGGCATCAATATTAGGCCTACATTTCTACCTCTATTCGGCAAAGATAACTGCGTATTTTTACATTAAATAGCAGTACATACCTCTGGCTTCACTATCCATATTGAAATTACCACAGTTTGACACAATACACAGCACAGGATTCTTTTATATCAGCTGCAAGGTTCGGTCCGGTTTTTTTGCCACTACTGTACTGTTGGCGACACTGATTATTATTTTCGCCATCTATTCATAGGTAATAACTAAAGAAGCGACACTTACACGAACAATTTTTTTACTTGATTATTTAACGACGCTGAATGAACTACGGGGTTAGCGTCGGTGTTTGGTGATAGCGAGGTGATGTTTGACGAGATGAGGCTGAGAATTCGCCATATATTACCTGATATTTACCTTACGGTTGAGGAAAACTTAGGAAAAACTAAACCAGATAATCAGTTCAAGCGGGAATCGAACCAACGCCCTAGCGCAACTTCGGATCGGCAGGAAAACTGAGCTACGCCGGTGGCACGAACAAATTATCGATCACTATCGATTAGTAGGGCTCAGGTATCTTTGAACGCCAGTGTACTGTCAATGCAATGATTGCCGTTTGTGACGACAGGAATTCCCAATGTGTTTTCTCTATATCCCTGTTCCCTGCTAAGGAAATGATCATACGTACTTTTTGTACTCTCTATGTAAAACAAATTACAATCTTAAAAATAATTCAGTACCGACCCCCATTGTGCTGCCATCTGGAAACAAAACGTGTCGCTGTTTTCTTGTAACAACAAAAGGCTTGGAATCCTCATCGAGTTGACTGCTGCTTTGTTGAGTGGCAAGTACAGTAGATACGAATCTGAAAAAAAACTCTACTATTTTCAATTGATTCTAGACATACCATACTTTACCTTCTTATACATAATATGCAGCGTCTAATGTAACATTATAGAAGCTTTGATCACGAATAAGAAGCTAGGAAATAATTTAAATTGATTTATTGAAAAACTGTAACATTTAATAAAGTTCCAATGAGAGGCATTGTTTTATTTTACTGTGGTGTGAAACGTAGCATTGTATTTGTGAAGAAGAGTGGTAAACTGGCGTTCAAAACTACCTGACCCCTGCTAATCGATAGTGATCTATAATAATTTGTTCGTGTAAGTGTGGCTTCTTTAGTTATTATTTCAGTGAATAGATGGCGAAAATAACAGTCAGTGTCGCCAATAGTACATAAATATATCAGTATTATAAAATTCAAAATTTCTCCCCCTTCTAATGATTGTAAAAAAATACTGGATTTAGCGTGCAAATGTTGGTAGTTCAATTAAGAAAATAACATTTGTACTTAATCTACGTCAACATTTTCCCATATACTTTTTTACTCGTCCCAATAATAGGGTCACATATTGAGAAGTAACGGAAATATTTAAAAGTTTGTCAATTTGTTATATTTTTGGTTTTGACTTATCTCGTGGTTAGAAAATTCGCTTAGACGAACAGAAAATTGTAGGTCAGGTAACTTTGAACGCCAGTTTACAACCGATTAAATACCACGACTTGAGCTTTACTGCGCTATAGAACGCAATAAATATACGGGGTGTTCGATACATAATTATGTGAAAACAAATTCTTGAAGAGAAGTGGTAAGGCGATTCGCAAGAAAAAATCCTGGCAATTATGTTATAGGTACAGAAACTGTTTGTCAACTTTTTAAAAATTTAAAAGAGACAGGATCTTTTAATGAAAAGAAACATCTTCCATAACGCCGTGTTCTTATGGAAAAAAAGTTAGATGAAATAGGTGAACGGCTCGAACAATCTCCAAAAGAATCCCTCAGCCGACTTGCTCAGGAAACAGGCGTTTCAAAATCCTTAGCACGAAATCCAAATAAATTACTTAAATTGAAATTTTATATAACATCTGCAGTTCATGAATTGCAACCGCGAGATTCCATGACTAGATAGATACTTGAGAGTGTTGTTGCTGGCAGAGTGAATTCTGAATTTGTCATGTTTTCAGACAAATTTTGGCTCCATTTGTATGACCGAGTCATCTCACAAAACAACAGATTTTGCAACTCATAAAAACCTGATATTGTGTAAAAAGTTTCGCACCATTCTGAAAAAAAAAAATAATTGTTTGGTGTGGCTTGAATGTGCACTGTATAATAGAACCAATTTCTTATTAAGGCACTACTAAGGATGAAATATATCGAAGAGACTTATTACAAACTTTTTTCGAACAATTAACGGGCACTGAATGTCAGCATTCATTCTTCAAGCAGGATTCTGCTACTGCACACATTGCTCACGAATCACGTAATTGTATTGCGGATATTTTTCAGAACAGAATTGTCAGTACTGGGTTTTGACCAGCTCGTAGCCCCGAACCGACTCTTGCTGATTTTTACTTGTGGGGAAATTTAAAAAATAAAGTCTATCAAAATAACCCTTATACAATAGACAACATAAACGAAAATATCAGATGATAAATTGGCTTAAATCACATCTAAGGGGCTCACGGAAGTTAACAGCAATTTCCTGCGTAGATGCCGCTGAGGTGCATTGTTTTCAACATCATGCTTTCAGTAAAAATGTAAATACTAAAATAGGAATATTAATTTTAGGCGCGGCGCCAGTATTTTTTTTTCTTTTGAAGTGGCTCTACCTCCCCAGTAAGTAGTCATGTTCAAGCGACCCACAACTTAAATAACTATTATATAGGCTACTATTTTTATTTTAAGAAATTTCCTATTGTGTGCATAATTGTGCATATGAAAGTTAATTTATTTCATATAATCATTTTTTACATTAAATAAAAATAAAGACGAAAATCTCTGAAAGTCAATTTTGTTGAAATCGTCTTTTTCATTAGTTTAACCCTTAAATTGACAAAGTATCCTATAGGATACAACAGATTAATAGGCTATATGCTATAATTTTAATAGAACAATAAAAAAATTGGTAGTAAAATTAAAATTTCACACTATTATGATATTGTACAACATATAAAAATATGGACATTGCGATAGTTGTTTTCTTTACGGTCCGACAAGGTTTAGTAAACTAGTGTGAGAAATTAAGCTTTGCCAAGTTAAACTCATTATTCTATCAATTTTTCCGTGTATAAGCTATCATTCCCAGAAAAAAAATCTAATAGCTGTTAAACATGAAAAAAGTCAAATAGTTTAGCAGAAATTGCTGTTTATAGACAGGTAAACTAATTTGCATGTGAACGAAGTTTATTTCTACGAAAATATCTGAATCCATCTTTGATCGCAGTAATTTTATGTTCATACTTCACACGGAGAAAATTAAAAATACATTTAATTACACTTTTAATTTCAATAGTATTGTTTGTTGCTTCTGATATTGATATGAGGTAAGAAATACAAACAAATCTCTCGTGTAGGTTATGTGAGATGTCAGTTCACGTACTTACAAGATTAGAAGATGCAGTGCCATTGAATTGGAAGTTCATTACTCCGACACGTCGGCAGAAATCATAACAGCCCATAACAAGCACAGCGTCTGCGCAGTAGCTATGTTTGACTGGCAACACCCAGAGATGTTTATTTACAGAAAGTAGCAGAATAATAGGTTTTACGATCGTAATACAGCTAAGCCACTTTTAGTTCCTATGTTATCAGTGATTACTGAAATTTTCGCGTATTTAACGGTGTGCCCTTCCACGTATTTTAGCGTAATCAGGGCCGCCGAGAAGGGGGGGGGGCAAATGGCCCGTAAGTAATAAGGGCCCGTCAGATTAAGTGAGTCTGATTACTAGGGAGCGGATTTTTATGTGCTAAAAATTTAAATATATATATTTTTTATGTGTTAAAAAGTACGAAAATATTTGCTAAAGATAAATCATCTCCAAATTCTCCATCACAAATGCTTCCGATTATCTTTGAACGACTTACACTGTGAAAACAATCTTTCCACATCACAGGACGTCAGACGTGCATATTTAAAGAGAGGAATGTCACAAACACATACACCGTCAATTTCACCTACAGGCATACCTCCAATACTTGAGTAAATTTACACTTTTTTTTATATCCACTGTTTTTCCCAAACACATTCTGGAATTTGTCCCTTACTACTTGTACTTCTGAACCTGGTAGCGAGTCTAGTTTAATTTTCACGGCACGCACCACCCTGTTTCAGACAACAGGTTTTTGGATGTTTCGAGTTTTTTATGGTGTCACACAAAAAGCTTAGATTTGCTATTAGGAAAGCCAAATCGTTTTTTAAACAACGATCTTTCAGTATATCTTTAAGGATGTCGATTGACGAAGCCCGATAACAATGAATCACAACAAAATGTATTGCCTTACTTGATTGGCATGAGGGAGAAGCGAGAGATTTGTTTAGATTAAATAATATTCATACGCGAGCTCTTATCTGTTGTGATTCACAAACAAAGCGTGGAATGAAATCATCTTCAGCAACAATAAACATTCCTAATTATGTGTTGCAAGATCTCTCCTCCTTGTCCATGTTAATTTATTCTCTAATAATAACATAGATATGTTGCCTAGCAATTCTCAGAACTTGAGGCGATACTATTACAAAAATGGATCACGGATACACCAAACAGCGCTTAGAAACACGAAGCAACCAAGAATTCTTGAAAAGAAAACGTACTTCTGAGTGATATAATTGATATAGTTTTAAAATATTTAAAAGTTCCTGTAAAAATTATTTAAGTAAAACAACACCAAGATTTATGTGTTTATAATAGATTTCCTGAAAATATGTATTTACATAATTTTTTTTGTGAAAATATGTGTTTTTATGTAAAATAAAATTCGAGTTTTAAACTTGAAACTTCATGTTCGGAATTTTTAACTTTGTTAATTGTGTTTTATCACACACAAAAAGAATATTTAATTATATAGGAATCCGCTCCTTACTGATTACTTTTTATTATCATGAATAATTATTCGTAAATAGGTACGGGTACTATAAAATTTTGTAAGAATATTTGTTACATAAATTTGACATATTAACTCAACAATAGTAGAATTAATGCAAATTACCATTTTATATGTAGATATTTGACTTTTATATAATAGAATATCAGTTTCCCGCATTAAGCTTCACCGACACGACACTTGAGGGCCCCGGCATTTGCCTGAACTATGTTCCCGTCGCTTGTACCGAACACGTTAAATTATTTATTGGCTTGTGCTTTTTAACTACCACCGCAATATGCTAACGAACGCTCCCAAACCGAAGTCACAGGATTACGTTTCCTTTTCAGTACCTAGATTGTATGTTTCGTGTCGAAACAAAGAGAGAAAGAAAAAATTGAAAGATATTAACACGGGTGTTAGACTGCGTGAAAAGTATTATGAAGACAATAACAAAGAGACAGTGATGAGCCGAAGTATTTAAAATCAATTCATGAATCTAATTTAGGACCAACCATACTGAAACCTATGAATCTCCTAAATAGTCTGAGGGAATTAAAACTGAACAGTTTATTTGCAAGTATTTGTATAGTCATTAAAATATTATATACAATTCCTGTGACAGTTGTGATGCTGAAAGATCCTTCAGTAAAATGAAGGAAATAAAAATGTATTCAGATAAACAATATGTCAAGAACGACTGAGTAACGTTGGCCTCCTTAGTCTGGAGAGCTATCTTGCTAGGTCTTACAGGGTGCTATTCATAGACATTTCGCTAGCTCGCGCTACGAGCGTGCTAAACAGGATTCATATCATATCATATCATATCATATCATATCATATCATATCATATCATATCATATCATATCATATCATATCATATCATATCTTATCATATCGCTGACACTGGTTTATGAATACGAAAAACGTTAGTTCGCTGATCATCCACCGAAAGCCCGCGCTAAGAATGTCTATGAATACGGCCCTAAATTTTGGTGACATAATTGATGATTTTGCATCAATGAAGTCAGGAAGAGTTGTTTGTTGATGTTGGACTGCAAGTTAGAAATTACAGGTGTTTAGGAATATAATATATTGTGCTAATGTGAAATGTTGCTAAAATTTTTCAATGTAAGAAAAGTGTATATTTTTAGGTTCGTATCTGTGTATGGGGTTATCTTTTATTTATTTTGCAAATAATTATTATGGTTAGAATATCTGGTAACTTGTAAGTAATTGTTACTTTTTTCAACATGGGTCCGAGTACAGTATTGCATAGGGGCCCATAAATTCTGTCGGCGGCACTAATGCCACGTCTGTTACTGAGGTAGAGGAATTTCTTAACATTTCAAATATCTACTGAACAATGTCGCCAACCCCAATTTGCGAAAAGACACTACACGCTTACAAAAACTCACCGAATATATTGTCATAAAACCCACCAGATTTTACTTCCTATAGATTTTTTGCACTTAATTACTATATAATGAGCAGATAAGATAATACTATACAGTAGAACCCTGATTATCCGTCACCCTATTACCCGATTGGCGGATTATCCGACTATCTTTCTGTCGCTCCTCTTTTTTTTTTACTACAGAAACATATGAAGTAGATTCTAGTGTATGTTATATTAGTATAGGCCTACGTTTTTTTCTAGAGAGTGTATTACAAGCATTTACACTTACACAGTTTGGTGCACTATTCAAGTTGCCGTACTCTACAACTTCTATATAAAATGTATTCCATGAATGTCAAAAGAAACGTGTTGTGCTAAGTATCGAACAAAATGCAAATAATTAAGTGGTTTGGGGAAAGAAAAACTATGGGTAATCTCGCATCAGAATATGAGATTGATGTTACAACTGTGAGCAATTGAAAAAAAAAAAAGATAAAGTGTATACAGTATGTAAATCTACAACATGAGACTTCTACTATTTATATTTTTCCGCTGACAGCCATTACAAGGAGTTTTCTTACCTCTTAAAACTACGTCGTTGACAACCGAATTTAAATTAATGAACTTCTGACTCACTACCAAGCGTGTTAAACTCAAGATCACGGAGGAAATGACGAAAATTCAAGTGTTATTCACTTAATTTACGAAAATATTTTATGGTACGGATTATCCGATTTTTTCGATTAATCGTTCCGTCAACCCCTTCATTACCACGGATAATAGAGGTTCTACCATACTTACTGGCTTTTAAGGAACCCGGAGGTTCATTGCCGCCCTCACATAAGCCCGCCAATGGTCCCTATCCTGAGCAAGATTAATCCAGTCTCTATCATCATATCTCACCTCCCTCAAATCCATTTTAATATTATCTTCCCATCTACGTCTCGGCCTCCCTAAAGGACTTTTTCCCTCCGGCCTCCCAACTAACACTCTATATGCATTTCTGGATTCGCCGCAGATAAGATAATAGTATTAATAATTATTAAACACTCAGTACCGAAGCTAGAAAATTAGTGATTCTACACTAGGGTGTCAACACCATGCGATTGCTATCTATGGGGGGCACTTAAAAATAAGGTTTATGCGAAAAACCCGCATATAATAAATGAGCTGAAAGACTATATAAGAACTAAAATAATTAACAATTTCATAAGAAGGTGTCAACAATGTGTAGCAGTTGGTGGGGGGACATTTTCAACACCTACTTTCATCTCGAAAAATCGAAAAGGGATAATTGGGAGGAAAAATTTAAAGGTACGCAAATCGCGTCCTTGCAAGGGGTTGGGGGCTGTACGAAACTAAATATGTGAGCTCCAAACCTGTTGGCCACTAGTCTCACTCCGGGTTACGCTCCTCCGCTGAAGGAGCTCTAGAAAATTTTGAAGGGGAAAACCGAAAATGAACGTAACCTCTTAGGTACCACATAAGCGAGGGGGACGGAAATGTGATCAAGTGATCACGGGACGGGGCGGGGAGGAGATGGCTGGTGTTTGCCGTTAGGATGGCAGGTGTTATCTTGCACATTGAGCGTATTCCGAATCTCACCGGTGAGCAATCCGATGGCATCACGGTGTTCCGAATTCCACCGATGACGTCATTGATGCTCCACCGGTGTCGCACCGGTGCCATCAACTTGCAGAGGTGGTGGCAGTCTCCATCAGCCGCCATCAGTGAATCTGATTGGTTCTTGTATAGAGCGGGAATTAGCAGACGAACAACACCATGCACTGTTGTGTCATGGCGGTGTGTTCTGCTTTAGTTCTGCTGTATTGTTTGTAATGAGCACAACGTTAAAACAATATGTTAATGGCTTATGAGCGAACATGTCAACGGACCCGTTATTACTACCGGTTCAGGAAATAAATTGTTTATGCTCTCTTTTCTTTGAACGAGATGGCAGTACGAAAATTTCGCATAATTTTGCTAGCGTAGCACAGACAACAACTTGTACAGTCGCCATGACAGCCATCGATCTTTCCAGCAGTTTTGTTCCTTATTTCGTTGCAACGTGACGTCATTGATGCCACCGGACCGTGAGATTCGGAATACGCTGATTGAAAGGGGCTTAGCCATTTCGCAGTGCAAGTGGAGTCGTGAAGACTCTTGTCATCTGTTGTTCGATGACAAGGCAGGTGAAGGCCGTCAGAAGAAGCGCCGTGAATTCTAAATCTGCAATTTGAGAGGTTCCCTGTCCTTTCAAATTGCGACTAAATGAGTGACCTCGTACATTTAATAGACAATTTATAGGTTCTGAGCTAGGGCATACGTCGTTTACAAGAAAAGGGGAATATATATGGGGAAGGGATATAGGTCCGTGGCCCATTTCTTATAGGGCTCATCCCGACATTTGTCTTACTTTCATCTGGGTAAGAACAAATTCCTATACTAAATGTTTCAGTGCCGCAGATAAGCTCCTAGCGGCGGGCGACGGAAAAATGAAAACCCGCACGGCTACAGTGTCACTACAGTCTAATATATACAGTCAGGAAGCTCAATACATAGTAAATATGCATCCATAGATAGTTGCTATTCACTAGGTTCGCTACTATCGCCTCATTACAGACAATGCGAAATAGTACAGACACAGTCTATTGTTCCTAGCACCCTCACAACTCAAGCTTCATGACTGTATACTAGACAAGCGTTTCTCAAACCTTTTTTGAAGTGGGGACCACTTTATAAAGTCAGGACAGTTCCGCGGACCACCTTACTCTTGTTCCCTTCGAAAGCAAATTTATCATTTTCGTAGCATATTTTGATATCAGTACACTTATATTTTAAAATTGAATTAAGGTTCGGTACTTTGGTCCTCTGTTATGAATTCGGGTGGTCCCTGGCTGGGTTACAGGCGCGGCGCCAGATGTGCAGGGAAAACATGGCGAGAAACACCACGTGTATAGTGCTTTAAATCCCTCTTTTGTTGCTGAGAGTAGAGTGGGAAGTCGATAGACGGGTAGGGTAATACATTTCATAAAATGTCTGTACTGGGAGAAAAAGTGAAATTCGATTGCCATGTGTCATTTCCAGACTCTGAGATTTTAAGCTATAGTGTTATACGCAATTCGTTTGAATTTTATTTTTTTTTCCTATCTTGTTTGAAGGACCACAAGGGCAGACATCGAGGACCACAGGTGGTCCGCGGACCATAGTTTGAGAAACGCTGTACTAGACTGTGGTGTCACTGTATGTAACTAGTCAGCGATGTATGCAATGGAAGGGTAAAGGAACTGGCAACCCTATCTCATTACCTCCTGGCTTAGTTGTCTCATGAGTAATGCTTTATTGGTGTCACTTGTTAGATTCAAACCTGCCTTTGGACAGTTGCCTAAACAACAACAACAATGCTTAAAAATAAACAAATCAAACAATAGAATGCCTTGCGTAAAGGAAAATTATTTTATGCTCGACCATGCCGAAATGTAGTAATTATACACCTAGTAGCAGTCCTTTAATGCATGTCATTAAAGTACAGGTGTTTAGCCAATTACAACTCAGCTTACAGGTGTTCAGCCAATGACAAGTCAGCTTTGTACCGTTATAAAACCGTAAGTATCGATTATTCTCGGATATGCAATCGAAAGAGAAT
The DNA here is from genome assembly GCF_040183065.1 of Periplaneta americana. Lineage (NCBI taxonomy): Eukaryota > Metazoa > Arthropoda > Insecta > Blattodea > Blattidae > Periplaneta > Periplaneta americana. Next base: position 215,987,074 of record NC_091117.1, on the reverse strand, counting down.
TAGCGAAAAGTCACGGAGACTGGAAATCCAATACTGTCGCAGAAGGTTATGTTCTGTTACTATAATAATTAGCGTTAATTGTAAATAATATTCAAATAAATTCAATTTGTCATCTCGTTTTTCAATGTCGAATTCAATAATCAAGGTTATATCAAGTTTAACGAGATTACATCAAGGTCAATGACATTATTGTTCCTCGGAAAAAATCAATACTTTCGCGTATGCGTACATCTCACAATTCACGACCTAGAACAAGGTCAGTTCCGATCTTGTCAGATATAAATAAAATGTATACATCTGAATAATTTCAAGTTATAAATATTATCGAGCATAAAAAGTCGCATGAAACTCGCCTATAATGGTAATTAAGAAGCTCGTTTCATAAACATCCATAGTCGCTTCTTAATTACTATCATTATAGGCTCGTTGCATAATGTACTATTATCGCTTTCATTTTGCTATTGAAAAAAGTAAGATTTTGACTCTGGGGCATGTGGAGGGATTGTTATTATTATTTTCTAGGACTTTTCTTCTTTCCTGATAATCTCATTTCAATATTATTGTTCGATTCGAACTACACCTGATTATATCTACATACATCATTCGGAAAAATAACGAAACTATTGCCAACTCACCCTGTGATGACAGTATGGACAAGTAGACGTACCGGGTTGGAGTCCCGGTCAGGCCTGATGATTTTCATTGAAAGATCTGTAGTCACAGTTGTGGAAGGTAAGGTCGCAGTGATGTTTTCCTCGGAGATCTTTCATTTCTCCATGTTAGGCATCAACATTACTCCGTCCGACGTCCATTCCATTATCATTTCACAGCATTCTCCGGCAGTCGGCAGTCGGTTGGCTACGCACGGAGTTGGATGATCTAGGGAGGAGCGGGGCTACCAGCTAGGAACTGAGATATAGAATATTCCTAGCTGGAGGATAACACAAAATATCTATAAAGTCGCAGTACTGGACCTTACCAATCCCTTCTCCCAATACTTACTGGCTTTTAAGGAACCCGGAGGTTCATTGCCGCCCTCACATAAGCCCGCCATTGGCCCCTATCCTGAGCAAGATTAATCCAGTCTCAATCATCATATCCCACCTCCCTCAAATCCATTTTAATATTATCTTCCCATCTACGTCTCGGCCTCCCTAAAGGTCTTTTTCCCTCCGGCCTCCCAACTAACACTCTATATGCATTTCTGGATTCGCCCATACGTGCTACATGTCCTGCCCATCTCAAACGTCTGGATTTAATGTTCCTAATTATGTCAGGTGAAGAATACAATGCGTGCAGTTCTGTGTTGTGTAACTTTCTCCATTCTCCTGTAACTTCATCCCTCTTAGTCCAAATATTTTCCTAAGCACCTTATTCTCAAACACCCTTAACCTGTGTTCCTCTCTCAAAGTGAGAGTCCAAGTTTCACAACCATAAAGAACAACCGGTAATATAACTGTTTTATAAACTCTAACTTTCAGATTTTTTGACAGCAGACTGGATGACAAAAGCTTTTCAACCGAATAATAACAGGCATTTGCCATATTTATTCAAACTATAAATCATACTCAGAAATTGTTAGAAGTCAATATGACTGTAAAGGAGCTATAAAAACGTAGAAATTATAGGAACAGTCGAAGTACAGTCGCTTTACTCATCAAAATTTTCCCAGGAATCGAACTTTCGTTGTTCTGGTTAGAAGCATTGAATGAACTGAGCGATGGATGGCCTAGAGGCTGAGAGTAGTAATAATAATAATAATAATAATAATAATAATAATAATAATAATAGTTAATTATAATTGTTAATAATAATATTAATGAGAGTAATTAATTTTGTGACAATATTGTGATACGAAAGTGGTTAACTCTTTTCATCATACCGATTGTTCAGAAGAACCACAGTTTTCTTTCTTTCTCTACAATTATAACACAGATGTTCCACCATGCAACAACCTCTTGAGGATATATAGAGGTGCCATCTGTGTTCAACGTGCAAAGTGGCACTGTGCCTGAACGATAAAAGGAACTGAATAATTTCAAAGGAAAAATTATTCCGGGGATGGGTATAGATCCCGGGACCTTCGGCTGAACGCACCAACGCTCTAACCAATTAACCTACCCAGTAACTTCACCCGACAACGTCTCAAGTTTTCCCTTTGTATCCACATAACTCGAGTGGGTTGACAAGATGCCAGAAATCCACATCGAGTGTACACAAACTGTGTGTGACTTGAAATTGTGGTTCTGAACATACCTACAGTCACGTATATATTATGCAAAACTAGCTTTCAGGGAAAGCTCCCTATGAAGCAGATTCGAATAATTTCAAGGGAAAAATTGTCCCGGGGCCGAATATATATATATATATATATATATATATATATATATATATATATATATAATTTGAACTGGTAATGAAAATTATGAGAAAACGGCTGAACGGAGTTTAATAAATGACCTCTCATTTTGAACCTTGGAGCCCAAAGTTTTTCAGAAAAATGGTAGTTTTCAGTGAAATGTCAATTTTCCTACATCATTTTCCTATTTTCCAAAATCCATCTTTCGTAAATTTTTAGAACTATTTAATTGCATTTCAAAATAAAACAAAACACACACTACAATAAACAACAGACTATTACACGAAGGCCATGACCTACAGGATTGCTGACATACTTAGAGTTCAGATGGGTCAGATTCTTTCACATCATAATGCCAATATGTCGATCTTCATTTGTGTAATTTTTTGATAACGTATAAAAATAATTTACAGGCCTGATTCTCTGGTCTGTAGTTTTCCGAGTACAGCTGTGTATTCGATATTAAGAACTACAAAACTTAAGAATGTTTGGTGACATTATTACCATTAAAAATGAAATATTATTATAGTTAATGCAACACATAATGATATACTGATGATATGAAAGTGAAATACCAGTGAATTATAGACAATTTTCCGTAATTCTTGAATATTTATGTCGACGAAAATGTCAGAATAATCGTTTTCAATCATCTTAACTGTTGAGATGTATAAGATGCATTATAACACTAACCTTTACTAATGTTTCTAGCAAAATAACACTTCTTTCACTGCATAATAATACACTAAGATGGCGAAGCATCAAGAGACTCTGTTCTTGGGGTTACTTAGTTAACGAATGGCCTGCAATGAAATAATACGCAAAGCCTTCAAACATAAATTTACCTTTTACTTTCAAAGTAAAAGGTATAACAAAAATTATACAATATTTGCAATTCTAAAAATACGATCGTGCAAAAAGTAGTGTACAATATAGCCTACATGTGTTAAGTGCATAACAGAATCTCGGACATAGAACAGAATCGACTTCGCTTCTTTTTCCTAAATTTTCATCCATTCTGTTTAATACACTGAACCCTTTGCAGCACAGTAAGCCAAAAAATGAAAAAAAAAAAAAAAGTAATGTTTTTGTTTCTCATATCCTGGATCATAACAAAGATTCGATAATTTTTTATTTTAACTCTGTATATAATTAAAAAAATTATGGTCACTCCTTGCGGCCATTAAGCCATAGTAGGGATTTTGATATAACTAGTGGCTTGTGCAGCAAATGCTGCTAAGTTCATTAGAAGTTCAAATTAAATTTTTTAAAATTCATTTCCAATGAAGAATACCAGAAATTTTGGAAGTTATTTGCTTCCATAATAATGAAACATAGGCCTACCCCTCTGAATGGTTTTCTTCATGCTAAATACTTTTTATTTAACCTATACATCTTCAGTTCTTGAGTTCCAATGCGAAAACGCAAGTATCAATGTCAGAACGATCAGTCGGTTTTACATGTGGGAGTGAACCAGGTTATTGCGGATTGTAGGTTAGAGTTATGAAAATATCCTCTCTCCTCTCTCCACGTGCCCTCGTGCACCCGTGCCCCCGTGCCCCCGTGCCCCCGTGCCCCCGTGCCCCCGTGCCCCCGTGCCCCCGTGCCCCCGTGCCCCCGTGCCCCCGTGCCCCCGTGCCCCCGTGCCCCCGTGCCCCCGTGCCCCCGTGCCCCCGTGCCCCCGTGCCCCCGTGCCCCCGTGCCCCCGTGCCCCCGTGCCCCCGTGCCCCCGTGCCCCCGTGCCCCCGTGCCCCCGTGCCCTCGTGCCCTCGTGCCCTCGTGCCCTCGTGCCCTCGTGCCCTCGTGCCCTCGTGCCCTCGTGCCCTCGTGCCCTCGTGCCCTCGTGCCCTCGTGCCCTCTGGCTCTCGCGCCCTCGCGCCCTCTCCCCTCTGCCCTCTTCTCTTCTCTTCTCTTCTCTTCTCTTCTCTTCTCTTCTCTTCTCTTCTCTTCTCTTCTCTTCTCTTCTCTTCTCTTCTCCTTTTCTTTTCTTCCTGTTTTCTTGTTTTTTGCCTTCTTTCTCCATTCGCTTGCTTTCTACGTGATTCTCAATCTCTCCTACTGTATCTTAGATCCTTGTCATTGTCATAAGTTTCATATTCAATCTCTACATTGCCTTCAGCGTCATCATCAGCATCATCATCTGAACTTTCATCTATGATCTGCAGAGTAGTGTCGATCACCACGTAAGTTTTTATCCAGTGTTACTTTGTTAGATAAAACACACTTAAGGCAATAAATAAACTGCACTAACAGAAAATGTTCTATTAATACTATTGATACGTAAATCTAACTTACACTTCCAAATAATTATATCACAGTCTAGTATATACAGTCGCGAAGCTCAATACGTAGTAAATGTGCAAACATCAGATAGTTGCTCACCACTAGGATCGCTGATATCGCTTCATTACAGGCAATGCAAAATAGTACCGTGACAGTCTATTGTTTCTAGCACCCTCAAAACTCAAGCTTCGTGACTGTATATAGTATATTGTGATTATATCTCATAATAAGTTGACCAAGCGTGTAAGTTGCAACCTGCTGTCACGACTACTATAGTCAGCAACTGAAAGACGGAGGCATAGCTAGAAGAAGGAGGTGCTCTCTTGGCGGGAAAAGTAGTGAGGATCAATTGTTTATCCATTATACGTCAAAAATACGTACGACAGAAGTTTTAAACAATGGCATTACTTCCTTGTGAGCAGGATGAAAACAACTGTTTGATCACAGTATAGAGATATGTTCCCTATACTGTGGTTTGATTTCCCACATATCCTACAAGTTTAATACAAGTAGTGTTAAGTTCATAACAATAACCTTAGTATCTCGTTATCATTTCTTACGTCGTATAACAACTCTATGAGTTGTAACAATAATATTTTTCTCTAGCAACCAATCTGCGTATTGTAAATCGAACTGATAAGGCTTGTCAACAATAGAGGTAAGTACAAAAACACGATGGTGAAAAAAAAAATCGTTACCTCAGGGAAAAGCTGCAAGTATTAAATGAAGTTTATGAGTACCCTGCTCGTTTATCATATGTCAAGCTATTACTTAATAAGATCGCTGTTCCAATTAATGAAATGGGGTTTATTTCTTGTATATCATAACTTTTCTTATCACAAATATGTTACAAATTAAATTTTAATATAATCAAATGTTTTTTGAGAATTACATCCTATTAAAATAACAAATTTCAGATCCTTGAAACTACCAAATCTTCTGTTAGTTCCATTTATTGAAAGTCATGAGCATATTATTACTACAATAAGAATAAGAAAATGGCTAGGAAAGTACATTTCATATTATTTCTTGCCAAATAAACGGCAGTACTGTCAAATCATATTGTTAAGGGAAAGTTGTAGAAATTAATACCGGTAGCTTTTGCTAACATTTGCTCATAATCTATATAATCGGAAACTTTATAACTAGTGACTGCATTATTTATAAAAGGAGTAACCCGAAATTATCTTCTTCCTTGCCAGTAGTTACCTTCATGTCGACTGATTATCTGTGCCGGAGGCGGTAGAACTTTGACGGAAACCACTACCAAAGAATAGCAATAATTTTGTTCTTAATAATTCTATCAATTTTCCAGAAATTTAATTTTTCTTATGACATTGTTCCCTTTGTCAGTTAATTACACGAAATAAAAGATTTCAGGAAAGAAGTATTTTTCTCAAATATGCTGCAAGTTTATGCAGGGTGTTGCAGAAGTGATGGTCAAACCAGCGAATAGAGATTATAAAGAATGGACACTGAGCGAATTTTCCTGTGTTTTGTTTCTCTGTGCGCCAGCGTTTAGTTCTACTTTCAAGCGTTAGAGGTTAGTATAATCGAGCATAGGCCAGGCATAGGCTAAGATAATAATTGGGAATAGAGTTGAGACACAGGATCCAAACATCGCCTACCTTATTGCATAATCCACTAACGCTTTGCTTCAAATAAATTCAAGTTAACAGCTTTTCCTTATTTCTCAGTGACGAACTAGTTGTAATAATAATTTTTTATATTTCAGATTAATAAATTATATTACAAAATAATATAATACATTATAAAATTAAGTATCGAATTCGTTTAATATTTGTATATAATATAATATAGGTATATGGTTTTACTTCTCACAAGAGTTTTGTTTTTCCATTTTCAGTGTTATCAAATCGTTACATATTTTAATTGTTGTTGGGATCAACGTCTCAACTCTCATTATAAAGGAACTCTAGAGTCTAGACATTACAGTTAATGATGGATTTATTATTTTACGGATCCAATTTACTTTATTTGAGTTCATAATGCACCTAGATGTATTAATTATGTGTGTTATATTTCCGCTGTCGACTGCTAGCTGGTGTGATGTCAGCGCCAACTCTAGGGGGAAAGCAGAATCTCACGCTTTAGCTGACTTGAAGGTCATTGAAATCAGTCCGGCTACATCAAAGGTACCGACGCGAAGTGTCCATTCTTTATAATCCCTATTCGCTGGTCAAACATTTAGGGATAAGAAGTAAAAATGAAGAGAAGTAAAGGTCCAGTTAACATGGGTCCGAAAATTAACCGTTTACGAGATAATGCCTTTTTTTTTTTTGTTTATTTGTATTGGTTGTTTGTAATGATTTTTTTTAAATTTATTTGAGATAAAAATGCTGACATGTAACTTCCTAAAACCTAATAATGTAGGTACATTAAAAGCACTATTTTTTTTTAATTTGAACCTTATTTTTGTACCAAAACCTTAGTATCAAGAAATCAGCAGAGTCTGACCTACCAGAAATGTGTATTTGCATTAATATTTCGAAATCTAATTGGGCGGCAACAAATTATTACTTTCGCTTTATACTTTGTATGAAGGCAGAGAGAACATTGGACTTTTTTTCTGAAAACGAGCAAGTTGATGTGGATTTTTTCCTTTGATTTTTATATTAATATGCTCATGACTTTTGCTACGTCTCTCATATAAGTAGTTATAAGTAATAATTATTTGTCACTCAACTTAAATTTACAGTTTTCTTCTTCTTTTTCTTCTTCCTTTCACCAAGTAATTAATTTATTCTTCAAGGGATGTCGTTATGGAATCGATAAGCCCAAAAGAACATTTTGAGTATGCGACACGGCAGTTTTTACCATCCTCTCCTCTTCGTTCGGCAATGTTGAACGATGGTGGCAAGTTCTCATCCAAGGATGAAGACGGACTAGAAAAAGAAATAATTATCATTAGATTGTGAATATACTTGAAGCCCTATAATAAATGTTATTCTGCTATGATGATAACTTCTTTTCATTAGATGCGGAGGTAAATCCTCGAAACATCTCAAAGCCGTAATGAAGATGTAAGAGTCATGGAATTAAACGAATTAATTGAATTTTTATGAACCATGCAGAGTGAAAATTAACGGGAATCGAAATTAAAAGCTAGTACAAAATTTAAAAATGCTAGTTTATCTCTATAATGGGTAATTAAATGTTAGGAGCAATAGAGTTAGTACATAGTAATATTCAGAAAATGGGTATGAGTTTATGTTCTCTATAAATATTTAAACAATTGTCCAACATATTATATTTTATTTGTTAATTTATTATTCGTAGAAGGGTAGGCCTAACACTTTTAATGAAAAAAAATATATTTTAATGTTTCCGTGCAGTGTAGGCCCTAAACTGTTCGTAGGTAGTCGTAACTGTCAATAATCCATCTCTCTAATTATATCATTTATATTACAGGATAACAGAGTAATTAGATAATACTCACACGAAAAGGATGTGCAGGAGTTCCCCCAAAAGACCATTGTATTCATTTTTATACAATGGGGTTTGTGCTGCTTCGCATATTGTTCTTAAAATACATTCCATTCCGTCAAAGCCAAATCTGTAGGAAGCAGTTTAAAAGTACAATGATTTTGTTGCAAGGAAATTTCAATATAACATGACTAGAAAACAGAAATAGCAAGTATGATTGTTTTATAAAATATATGTATATGTAATTATATATGTATGAAATTATAGGTTAGATTAGGTTCTACTATAATCCGTGGAGTAATTAATGTTATTCCATTTAAAAGAAATCCAAGCTTATATAAAGTCATTTCAATCAGTAAAGAGTCATAACTACAATAATATTTGAGATAGAAAATAAAAACCAAAACATCACTGTGTTCAGGAAACAAGTTTTGCATTTGTTACTTTTTGCATTTCCATAGTTACCACTTTTCATTAAAACAGTATTGATTTTATTAGTACTGCTATGAGAATTAGAAAGTTTCAAGCCATGAATCTATCATTAAATGTTGGAACACATCAGGTCCATTGCTATTATTAAAGCTAAAGTAGTATTTCTGAAAGTCTGAAAATATTTAGAACACTCAACAATTTAAGAGAAGATCTATGTTCCATTCGTAATTTTATTACAGGGATTTCATTAGGAGGTGTGATGAAACTGGTTCTGTTGATAAGAAGAAGGAATCTGGAAGATCAAAGGTAAGTGCTGATAAAGTGTTTTAGGCAAGTAATGAAATAAATAGAAATAATTATAAAAAAATCTTTGCCTGTATGCATATAAACTAAAACCAGTGTTCGCACTCAAAATGTGACAAGCAGAAAAGTTATGATTTATTTGTGTTTTATTTGTGGTCGTTCAGATTCAACTTAATAATCATTGGTCAGCGATGTATGCAATGGAGGGGGAAAGGAACTGGCCATCCTACCCCATTATCTCCTGGCTTAGGAAAAGTAGAGGCAGAAGAAGTATAGGATAAAAGAAGAAATAGACACGAAGAAATAGGGAAGACGAGGAATTAGAGAAAGGCGAGGAAATAGAATTAGAAGATGTAAGAGAAAAGGAGGAAGTAGTGGAAGACAAGAAGATAGGTGAAGAAGAGTAAGTAGGATATGTTGAAGTAGTGGAGAAGTAGGAATCCAGGAAATTAGGACATGGGAAAAGACAAAGAATTAGCAAGAGACGAGAATGTAGAGGGAGAAAAGAAAAATAATTAGAAAAGAAGTATCAGAAGAAGAGCAGAGGAAGGTGAAGAAGGTGAGAAAAATAAGAAGCAGAAAATAGATAATAAGAAGAAAAAGTATGATAACATAAAGACGCGAGATAAATGTGAAATCTGAGGAAGATTAGGAAGTAGAAAAAGACGAGGAAATACAGGAAGAAGGAAAGAAGAAACAGAATAATAAATTAGAGAAGAAGTATTAACAGAAAATGCAAGGAAACAAGAGTAGAGTAAGGAGGAAAAATGAAGAAATAGAGGAAGAAGTAGAATTAAAAAGTGAAAAGAAGTTAAGTGGAGGAATTTGAGGTTAAAGCTATGGAAGGAAGAGGAAATGCAATACTTGGAAACAGCTTCTGAATATTACGTATTTTGAAGTTTCAGACGTACTATGTTTGCAGATTTGTTTTTCAAGTACCTCATGCGTGTATCAAATATTGTAAAATTATGTTCATACATCATATGTCCGTTCCCCAGAAAGATACAGTTTTTGTCCTAACCTATTGAATGTGTCCTCTAACAAACGATAGGCTCCAGTTCTGTCTAACTCCCTCGATGTTCGATTTCTCCCTTCCAAGTCAAAGGGGTAGATGAAATCCTGAGCGTCTTCTGGAACATGGTAATCGGCCTGCAGGAACCAAGACTCGGACAAGTCACCTTTGACGTCGATTGCGATATTTGCAGCCAAAACCAACTACATGAAATGAAATATTTGAAATATATAAAGTAATATGATATTTCATTATTATGGAAGATATTTCAACATGAAAATAATAGAGAATTTTACTTACATGAAAGCTAATATTGATCAATTTTCGATATTATTTCAGTCTGTCTCTTTTGAAACTGTTTACAACATTCGGAACATAGCGAAATTTTTACTTGAAAGTGTAATCATATAGGCGTAACCTTAAATAAGTTACAAATAGAAGTTGTATAATTTAATTATTCAATACTGCTGTGAGCCATACTATTCTTCTTCATTTCTCGAAAAAATTCAAATAAAATATTAAGTTATTACGAGTTTCTAAAAAAAATATTTTCAAACAAAATGTAAGCCTACATTTTTGCCTGCTAAATATTACCTAAAGGGAGTATTTTTAGCGTATCCCCGTATACAGGAATACCAGATTCGGACACAATGCAGAGGAAATAATAAATAGGCCTGCAAAGAAAAACTTTTTAAAAACTTTTAGCTCTCCTTTATGTATTTTCTTGTGCTGAAGCCAGAAATGACATAAAAAATGGGACATAACGTACCCTTTTTACACAATAGTAATATGCGTTACAAGAGCGGTATGTTGAAGTTTTCATGCTCGAGGAAAAGTTTGAAAAAGCGAAACGTAGTTGAGCTTTTTTAATTTCCGAGAATTGAAAGAAAACATACCGCTCGTGTATCATACATTATTTTGTGCGAAGATCGTTTATTACATACCTGAAAGAGGAATTTCTAATTAGTTGCAATGAAATCTCCATCTTGGTTTCTGTTCAATGACGGCAAATTAGCAAAACAAAAATATCTATCTTCAACATTGTTGCTTTAAAATGTTTTCTGTGTTTATTATACTCCAGCAGGCCGTGATACACGTCTGTCTTTTTTTTTTCCCCCAGTCTATAAATGCGAACTTAAAACAAACGGCTTCCTTAATGTTACATGCATCACAAATGCAGTAACTTTAGTGGAGTTGTAGAGTTACTTAATTTTTGCAAATATTTAAAAACAATAATTAACAGTGCAATTTAGGTGAATTATTACTATATTGAAAGTCTCTAAAAATAATTTGTTAAAAGCCTAAAGCAGTAAAATCAATATGTCACTTAAGCGGTAAGAAGAGGGAAATTGTTATGTGTGTTCGGTTGGGAATAGGCCTACTGAATGTGGAATTTTAGACTTACCGCGGATTGGTTTTGTGCGGAAACCAAGCAAATACGAACGATCTCGCGCAAAACTATATTTTATGTTTTATAGTATTAACATACTGGTGATTCTGCTGCATCCACGACACAATGCTCTAATGTAAAGTTTTGTATTAACCTGTTGATGCGCATCAGAAACTTAATATAGAAGGCTGTATGTTGTAGAAAGTGGAAGTCCTGAAGAGTTTACCAGTGTGAACTCAATGATTTAATAAGAGATTTGGGATCACCCAAAGGAAAAGTTGAGCTTTTACGTTCCAGATTAAAAGAAGTGTATTGCTGATGCCAAGAACTTCTCTTCAGTGGTATAGAAATAGAGAAGAGGAATCTACTCCCTACTTTTCACAAGAGGGTCCCTTAGTATACTGCAGTGATATTCCTGGTTTGTTATGGAGGTATTAATCGATTCCTTTAAAAAGAAGTCCTTAAGGCAGTGATCAGTGCTTTTACACAATGGCCAGAAATATGCTTCGTTACCTGTTGGTCAATCGATACACTTTAAAGTAACTTATGGGAATCTTGAACTGGTTCTTACAAAGATAAAATATAAAGATCATAACTGGGAGATCTGTGGAGATCTGAGAGAGTTGTACATGCTTCTTGGTCAGCAGGCTGGGTATACTAAGTTTCCATACTTCCTCTGTGAATGGGACAGCAGAGTAAGAAGCAGCCATTGGGAACAAAAACACTGGCTACAAAGAATATCTCTTGAACCTCACACAGGAAGAAAAGCAACAAACGCAACTTCACCATGAAAAGAAAAAGTCAGTATAAAGCATTTGACTGAATGCGACTTGTTAATTATGACAATCTAATAGACTCTCACTTTGAGAGAGGAACAGAGATTAAGGGTGTTTGAGAATAAGGTTCTTAGGAAAATATTTGGAGCTAAGAGGGATGAGGTTGCAGGAGAATGGAGAAAGTTACACAACGCAGAGCTGCACGCATTATATTCTTCAATTGACATAATTAGGAACATTAAATCCAGACGTTTGGGATGGACAGGGCATGTAGCACGTATGGGCGAATCCAGAAATGCTTATAGAGTGTTAGTTGGGAGGCCGGAGGGAAAAATGACCTTAAGGGAGGGGAGACGTAGATTATTATTATTTATTTAGTTGGTTATTTAACGACGCTGTATCAACTACTAGGTTATTTAGCGTCGATGAGATAGGTGATAGTGAGATGATATTTGGCGAGATGAGGCCGAGGATTCGCCATAGATTACCTTGCATTCACATTACGGATGGGGAAAACCTCGGAAAAAACCCAACCAGGTAATCAGCCCAAGCGGGGATCGAACCCGCGCCCGAACGCAACTTCAGACCGGCAGGCAAGCGCCTTAACCGACTGAGTCACGCCGGTGGCGGGAGACGTAGATGGGAGGATAATATTGAAATGGATTTGAGGGAGGTGGGATATGATGATTGAGACTGGATTAATCTTGCACAGGATAGGGACCGATGGCGGGCTTATGTGAGGGCGGCAATGAACTTGCGGGTTCCTTAAAAGCCATTTGTAAGTAAGTAATAGTTTTTGTAAACTATACCTTTAATACTTGCCACAGGACATGTTTCACTTCATCACTTTTCCGTGTTAAATTCAATAACGCTATATTTACATTGCTGAAAGTGGCAATGCATGTTGCGGAAAAATGGTGGGTGATAGAGAAAATCTGAGGTCAGTTTTGGATTCAGCACCCCAAGAAACTATTACCATAGCACAGGTTTTTAGAAAAGTTTTTATGATCCTTAATTTTGCAGGCCTGTGATAATTTTAGGCACAACTTACGTCTAACACAAGAAGCTTTAATACCATTATAATTTTAATAACAATTATAGGCCTATTCGTAAGAGTGTGTTTCATTCTCGGTTATTTTGCTTCTCCGATTTGTGTGAAATAATAATAATAATAATAATAATAATAATAATAATAATAATAATAATAATAATAATAATAATAATAATACGATAGCTTAGTGCTAACTCACTGGGCTTACAAGCCAGAGGAGGCCTGATTTCAAATCCTTGTTGATCCACTCTAAAATTTATTAATCACTTATGTTGGGCAAGCCCGTGGACGAGACAATACAGGAGTATTCTCCGGGTACTTCTTTTCTCCTGTGATATCCCAACAATTTTCCATTAACACCATCATCCATTATGAGCGTAATGTAGAACCACTGCATTTAATGCAGTCTGGATAATCTCTGTTGAACTAAATGTTCTATGTTCCTCGGCACTAGCGACATCTATGAGCTCGCTCTTGGAGTCGGAGCGAATAACATCAAGGTCATTGGAGAAAAAAATGAGAAACACTCAAACTCACCCCCATAACTGTTCCTTCTGGGAAAACGACGTAGCGCAGTCGTCGTGAGAGAACTGGTAGGTCTCCATGTCCATCCAGATCGCAGTTAATATTGTGTACGGCTATTATTGCTACGGATATGAGACTGAAATAAATAATTTGTAGTTCAATGTTAAGACGACTGTTATTCCCTAGTTTCAGACTATTTTCACATTTTAAAGACATCAGTGTTGCAGTAGCGGCTGGTGATCGAAATCCTCGGTGAGGCCATATGCAACTATTTCAAGTGCCTCCGATAGGAAAAGTTTATTTATGATATTAATTATTGTTATATTATTAATATCATGATTACTGTATTATTATTATTATTATTATTATTATTAGTCTATTATTATTAGCCTACTATTGATGAAAAATAATGTCACTCACCAAATAAGCTGTTATGCTGTGAGTTTCAGTGATCGTTTCAGTTTGATGAAGCAACCCACATTATGTGTTGAAAATCCCCTCCTTTCTGTTCTTTTCATTTTTTTCCCTTGACAGCAACGAACAAGGCCAACAGAGAAATTTTACACCACATTACCATATATTATTTCAATGTACCGAAGTACATATGATATTTCCATGCAGATATTCTGCGTCATCATACGATGATCCGTCGGATCTCGGCCAACTAGTCACTCATAACGAGTGCACCTCAGCACATGTGTGGACTTCGGTCCTATGTTCATAGACATCTATGACGTAGTGCAGAGGGCGGCCACTAGAGGGAACCCAAGAGTTGGAACTCAATCAGAGACAATTCTGTTCGACGCCGGGGTTGTATCCGGTGTGGCTTAGTGGATAAAGCATCAGCACGTAGAGCTGAAAACCCGGGTTCAAGTCCCGGCGCCGGAGAGAGTTTTTCTCCGTTCCATTACTCTTTCATCGTACCACATTACCACTTAACCATTTATGTTGCCCATACCAGGATGCAATAGAAACTCGCGTTTTAAGATTATCTGTCAGAAAAATTGTCAGCGATGTCGTAGGTATCTCGGCAGACTCTCTCTATTTAAAACTTCCTTTCTTTCAATATTATTTCTTCTTGAAAAAAGGACACTTTAACAATGAATTAACTGCACCAGCATTATTTCTCGCATTTGTTTCTCTTTATATTTTCCCGAAATACATAACAACATTGGCCCAGATTCACTACCGTACTACGAAATACAATAGTACAACACCCTAGCTTAAGTCATAAACTGAGACATAAGGGGAGGGAATAGTGTGGGTCTCTGCCTGCCAAAGAGCTGGAATTTGTGTTATTTATGACCTATTTAGGAAGACAAGTCATCATTGCTATTCCCACCCCACTCTACCCTTGAGGCCGGCCCATGGATGTGAGGAGTGAAACCTGACCATGCCACGAGGCCAGACGAATTGTGCCTCGGCTACAACGTTTTAAGAGCAAGCTCAAACCCCGCGAAAATACAGGAAATTCAGAAGACAGACCCGGCACGAACGATTCTGGCCTCAGGAACAAATTTTACTGCAAAACAGGTCTATATACATCACAACCAGACCCGGCACGAGCGATTCTGGCCTCAGGAGTAAATTTTACTGCAAAACAGGTCTATATACATCACAAAGTTTTAAAATGCTTCTACAGCGATGCTTCATTCAAATAACTAATACATTATATAAAAACACAAAATTTGATTTCTGTTAAGCCAAGTGACTGAGGCCCGGCCTCACTTGCCTCAGTCAATCAGCCGCCACTGCAGTGTTGATTATCACTTTCGAAGTCTTAATTAACATTTAATGTAGTGTATATGTTTAGCATGATTTTTTTACTTCCATAATCATCATTATCATCAATATACTGTAATTATCGTCATCTTCATCAATTAAAATTTAGGTGTACTTGAAAGACAGGCGTTTTAAGAAGAACATTTCGAATTTGGACATACAGTAGAAGAGGCTCCAGAGACCAATAATAACGAAGAGAAAATCATGAAACTTATAAGTTACATAAAAGCCAGATGTGACGTCGAAAAATAAATCAAGAATACTTAGGTCTTAATTTGTCTTAACATTATGTGGGATGCCCCCTGAGCACGAGTATGCAACTTACTCTTTCTGGGGTGCTAGAGTGTTTTATACAAAAACCAATATGTATCTTTGTTCTGGCAATACATTATTATTGCTATTATTATTATTATTATTATTATTATTATTATTATTATTATTATTATTATTATTATTATTATTATTATTATTATTATTATTATATCTTTGGTCAATTGATTAATGTAGACTATTCCATTATTTCAATTATCTCATTGTACTAATTTATAATTTTATAATTATTATTTGATCAATGATTGATGTAGACTATTATATTGTTTGTATTTCATCTCATTGCCATTTTCTATCATTCATTCTCATCATCATTTGTTGTTTTGTTTTGTTTTGTATCGTGCTAAACTGTAATTGGCCTTGTGCTGTTGTTTTTGCACGTTAATATTCTAAATAAATAAATAAACAAATAAATAAATAAATAAATAAATAAATAAATAAATAAATAAATAAATAAATAAATAAATAAATAAATAAATAAATAAATAAATAAATAAATAAATAAATAACTATTATTATTATTATTATTATTATTATTATTATTATTAGGTGAATTGCGTACGTGATAGGAGCAAGAAATAACGGGAAATAAAGAAACTCAATAAAAAGAAGGAACGTTAAATAAACGATTGAGATACATTGAAATTCTTGAAAGATATATAATATTAGTAAAAATGGTTTGTGCAGCTTCAAAAATATAACATCACAGATATTTTGGAATAATTTCGCTCAAAATTGTTTCAATAAAGAGAATCCTTCAGGAAAAGTACTAAGAATGCCAATGATTTTGTCGTCAATGATGATGATGATGATAATAATAATATAATAATAATAATCATAATAATAATGTTAATAATAACTGAAAAGTTTTCTTTTCTCACTGCAAAGTTTTCTTTTCTCAATCGTAGGCCTACTATCAGGGACTGGAATGCTTTACCTGCAGACTTACTAAAGGCTTTACAAACAACCAAAAATGTATTTAAAAATAGGCTTAAGGACTTTACTAATAGACGGTAATTATACACAGTATTTAAAGGGTGTAAATTATAGTTTGTTATTGAAGTGTTGTGTCAGTAAAGTGTGTTGTGTAAGTGAAGCGTGTTCCTGTCAGTGAAGCTTTATAGTTTATAGCTAGTGACAGTGCAAAGTATTTGAACACTGAAATGTTTTTGAAGTGTTAGTGAAATCAGGATAGAATGAGTGAAATGTGTCGTAGTTCCAGTGCAGTGAGTGAGTTGACAGCGAAATGAGTGTAATGTTGAAAGGTACTTGTGCAGATATGAATATATCATACTCGTGGGTTTTAGTTCGAACTTAGGTTTAAGATACAAATTAGATTTATTTTAAATGTTATTTTAAGTGATCGTGCTTAATTTAATTTAGGATATTCCCTGTTATTATTATTATTATTATTATTATTATAAATTATTGTTAGTATTAATTATTAGTATCATTATTAATTGTATTTTAATTAATAAGTTTATTATTGTCATTTTTGAGTGTAATTAGATACCACTACCACCGGGTATATACCCATTGCAGTGTGAATAAATACATACAATAATAATAAGAATAGTAACAATAATAATAATAATAATAATAATAATAATAATAATAATAATAATAATAATAATAATAATAATAATAATTAACCCTACTTTGGTTTATTGCTCTTTCAGGCAATTTAGAACTCCTAATCTACTATTAAATTATAAAAATGCATATGTATATATATATATATAAATTATTTAACTAGCTAGCGAGTACAAATTAAAATTATAAAACAAAAATGTTTCTAGCCACTACCGTAAGAGCCAGGCTCGTGTACGGTGTGGTCTTAGCCAATAATACAACATAAAATTTACAAGGACAGTTTACTAAATACAGTAACTTAATTCAAACCAATAAATAACACAAAAAAAAGAAAAAACACAATTAATATAAATTGATAAATTGACAATAGGACAGAAGCCAGTGATATTCAATAAAAAACATGAATATAGTCTACAGAAATAAAAGGGGTAAAAAAATACACACATTTGTTAATATTATATATCATGAATAATTTTATAAATTTCTTTCTTAGAAGTTTCAATGTTAAAATATTTCAAATTTGGAAAATGGTTTGTAATTTTATTATAAAGTCTCGGGCCGAAACTAGCACCATGTTTAAGAGCTGCACTTGTATGACATTTAGACTCAATTAATGGGAAATTAGACTTTTGTCTTCGAGTACGATATTCATGTCGATTAGATTTATGTTTTATTTGATTTCTGTGATATACATACATACATTACATACATGTATACTGATATACTAGTATCAAAGACGGACATACACCAATTTTATCGAAATTTAGTTAGGGATTGGTTATTATAATATTTTTTGGACTCTTTACAATTCTGTGATCCTTTTGTTCCAGAAACGCTCATTTTTGTGATGCTTTGTGAACGTTTAAGTATGTTGTTACTTTCATAATCGGACACCTCCATTGTTTCAAATGCAGACATGACCATTTCAACCAATCAGATTGCTGGAAATGGCTTAAAACTGTCATGGCGACCAGTTAATATTTACATTCTGACGAGGTTACATATTTTAATGATTACATTCCCTTTTATTTCGAAATTTGATTGAAATATAAGGATTTTGGGGCAGCTCGAGTTCAATAAGGAGAGCAATATGTTGAGAGTACGCCTGAATGACTAGAAAACGTAAATTTAGTTCTGAACAATGGAAACGTGCTGAAGAAAAACGATTGGAAATGAATCATTCACCAATAATTTAGGGGTCAAAGTAAATCCAGAGAAACTTGCGGGTGTACAGAACTTACTAAGTAAACACTTTGGAAGTGAGTGGAAGGAAAATCCCTTTGTTTAGTGGCATAGTACTGTAATCTAGAACCCTAATAAAATGTAGACACTTTAAATGAACCACATATTTTCAGTGCAAAATTGCAATAAAATAAGAACTAAAACTGAAAGTGATATTATTATAAGAATTGAATAGAAATAACATTTTAAATTTAATTTTTCTACGTATTCCAGTTAAATATTAGTTTCAGAATAAAATCATAACTTCCATAGAATTTTCTCATCTTTATCCTGATTCTCGGTTGTGTGTTTCAAAAATGGACACTTGCACCTTTATTTAAAAAGCGGACAAAAGTGAATCTTAATTTCAAAAGTGGACAATGTAATTTTTAAGTATGTTTTGAAGTACTTTAAGTTAACATTTTTAAGTAGAGACCTGAATTATTTTAATACAGTTAACAATTTAACACACACAATTGTTATACAGTATCTTTTACTAAAAGGTAACACAAGTGTAGTAATTACAGCCAATAACTCCAACGCATTCCAATCTTCAACAGAGGAAATTTTCTTCAAAATATGTGACTGGTTCTCAGTCAATAAATTAGTATTAAACTGTGACAAAACTAACATAATTCAATTTAAATCGTGTCCAAATTCAACCTCACAAATTTCTAGCGCAATAATTAACAACAGATCCCTATTAGAAACAACTACAACCAAATTTCTTGGCTTAAAAATCGATAATGTGTTAAAATGGAAAAATCATATTAAAGAAATTAGCTCCAAACTAAATTCAGCATGTTTTGCTATTAGATCTATGCAAAAGATAGTAAATATCAATACCTTAAAAACAATATACTTTGCATACTTCCACTCGGTAATGAGTTTTCGAATAATATTCTGGGGAAATTCCACAGATAATAACAGTATATTTCTATTACAAAAAGAGCAATTAGAATAATAGTAGGTGCCAAATCTAGGGAATCTTGTAGGAGTATTTTCAAAAACTACAAATAATGCCCATGGCTTGTCAGTATAAATTTTCATTAACAATATTCCTCTTATGCAATCGTGAAAACTTTGTAACTAATTCAACAGTTCATAGCATAAATACACGTCAAAAAATGACTTTCATACTCCATCGGCAAGTCTATTGTGCTATCAAAAAGGAGTGCGTTATGTGGCAGTAAAAATTTTTTATAGCCTCCCCATGGATATAAAAAATGAAACTCAAAACATAAGATTATCTAGGGCCAAATTAAAGAAGTACCTAATTTCTCACGCCTTCTATTCTGTAGTTGAATTCATGACATTCAATAACACTTCATGAAATTGATACTAAAACTTAGTGTTGTACTAGTAGACTATATTGTAAATCTCTTCTATATATATTTCATGTAGACTGTGACTATAAATTAAGACTTTGTAATAGTATTAAGTTTTTTGACTTGTTCCGTATTCTAGCTGTGAAGCAATGTATGAATACCATGGAATGTTAATAAATACAATACAATATAACACAATAAAACAAAAATATGGTTTTATGACAAATAATAAAAGGTTCACACACATTAAATGCGTATATACATACATTCATACATACATATATAAACAATAAAATTTACTATAGTACATACATATTTATATACGTATATACATACGGCAAATATAGGCTATACAGTGTACGTATATTTATATGTATACGGTATTGTATTATCACCATTGTGGTTGAAATATATAAACTTATATTGTATTATCTATACTAATAATAAATCTGTAGCCGAAATTTTTCTGGTAATTTTCGATTTTCCAAAAATAATTGGTCCTAACATATATAATTAACCACCCTGAAATCGAAAATCGCATTTTTGAATTTTTGTTTGTATGTCTGTCTGTATGTTTGTTACCTTTTCACGCAATAATGGCTGAACCGATTTCGATGAAAATTGGAATATAAATTAAGTTCGTTGTAACTTAGATTATAGGCTATATGTCATTCAAAATACGTTTTTTAAAAGGGGGGTTATAAGGGGGCCTGAATTAAATAAATCGAAATATCTCACTTATTATTGATTTTTGTGAAATATGTTACATAACAAAAGTTTCTTTAAAAATGATTTCTGATAAGTTTTATTCTCTGAAAAATTTTGATAAGATTGATATGTAATGAGATAAATGAGTTTTAACATTAAAATAACTGCCATCTAAGGCGGTGTATTGAAATAAAAAACAAATGACTTCGTCTATAAGGGACCTTGGACATAACAATCGAAAGCTATGAAACATAGCCTACAGACAATGTTTCTGTGTTTGTATGAAGTAATATCTGAAGCTAAATTAACCGATTTGTGTAATTAATTATTATTTCATAATTGGAAAGTGTAGTTTCTCTGGATGGACATAATGCTATAATGTTATTACAGTAACTTGTGAGTGACTTGAGGACAGGTAAGATTAAAATAGCTTCTTATGCACAGAAAACTTGATAGGTTATTCTGTATATTCATTTCCTGTATTTCTTATAATAATGTTTATGAACATATACATTTTTATCTCAGAGAATTAACGAACAACGAGAGTGTATTAATTTAGTATGCAGTAAAAGTACGTTAGCTTAGCAATCCATTATTTTATCATTAAAATTTTAACTATGCTCAATTGAATCGTGTTAAAATACATAAAATATATATGCAATAAATGCAATGCAAAAAATTGGGTAATGAGCCAAGCAGATTATGTTGCGCTGTTGTAAAATTTGTTCCTCCTGAGATTCAAGAGCTCCCACAACAAATTAAAAACTTTCTAATTCGAGTACATCCGTTATCAACACACTTTTTCATAATATAATATAATATAAACATAATAATAAATCTGTAGCCAAAATTGTTCTGTTGATTTTCGCTTTTCCAAAAATAATTGGTAATAACAATTAATAACATGTTAAAGGAATTGTCATTGCACCAAATGAGTGGTCTCCGGAACAAAATGATCGCATTTTAATATTTTAAATACAATTTAAATTAAGTAACATATTAAACGATTTATCCTTCTATCAAACACGAATGTTCCCTGGATCAAATGTCCTATTTTAATTATGTAATTACTTTATATTTATTTCTAACAGGTGCAGCGGAGCGCACGGGTACGGCTAGTTACTTAATAATTTAGACTTAAATGTGAAATACAATGGAAACTAGTGAATAATCTCATTACTTACAGGATTTGAAAATGTGCCATCACCTTTCTCATTGAACAGTTTCCATACTGAGAAATAGCAAGACGAAGTTCCATATATTTTAAAAATAAAAAATATATATTTGTTGAAGGTCTTGCTGTACCGGGAATCATGACTGGTAAAGTTTACGGAAGACACTAAGAGAAAAGGGAAATATTTGAAGAGCAAGTTGAATGGTCTGTTGACGAGCGATTCACGCTTGTCTCGAAATCAGTCTGCACTGCACTGTAATATAATTAACATTACATGCCACACTAACAAAGACACCTGTGACTGAAATTTTTCGGTTCCAGATTGTTTATTTATTTCATCGAAAGAAAAGCATAATGTGCTATACAATTAAACATTTCAATCACTCGTTATCTTACGCACTCATCTAGCCTACCATCCATTTATACGTAAATCAATTCGTTTAGCTATCCATTATACACCGTCGGTAGTCAACTATCTATCCACTAACTTATCCATATATAATTTATTAATCCATATGTCTATTCATTTTCCTATCCATTTCTCCGTTCTTGCATTTCGCTAATTAATTATGCAAATATTTAATTATTTTCAGCGTCCACTAATTCATAAAAATCTTTTATGCTCGACCATGCCGAAATGTAGTAATTATACACCTGGTAGCAGCCCTTTAATGGACCTCATTAAAGTACACCTATTCATTAAAGTTCAGGTGTTCCACCAATCAGAAAACACCATTGTAGCAATATGAAAGCTCAAGTATCGATTATTCTCGGATATGCAATCGAAAGACAACTAGCGAAACGTCACGGAGGCTGAAAATCCAATACTGTCGCAGAAGGTTATGTTCTGTTACTATAATAATTAGCGTTAATTGTAAATGATATTCAAATAAATTCAATTTGTCATCTCGTTTTTTAATGTCTAAATCAATTTCAAGGTTATATCAAGATTAATGTTTATTTTACTCTCTAGATTATATCAAGGTCAATGACATTCGTTTCTCGGAAAAAATCAATACTTTCGCGTCTGCGCACATCTTACAATTTACGAGATATTCCACAAGGTCAGTTCCGCTCCCCAGTCAGATAAGAATAACATGAATACCTATAAATAATTTCAAGTTAGAAATATGGTCGAGCATAAAAAGTCGTATGAAACTTGCCTATAATGGTAATTAAGACGCTCGTATGAAAATTATGAAACTCGCTTGCGCTCGTTTCATAAACATACTCTCGTCTTAATTACTACCATTATAGGCTCGTTGCATAATGTACTATTAATTAATTAATTTAAGTAATTACAATTCCATTCATTAATTAATCCAAACATCATCCTTATTTTCATTTACTTATTCAACAGCCTTTCATTTATTCTCGTAGATATCCAAATATTTATTCGACCACTCCATTCATTCTCATTTCAATTAATTTATGTCCACCAACCTCTTCCATTCGCGGTTATATCACAATCTAGTATATACAGTCACGAGGCTTGAGTTATGAAGTTGCTAGGAACAATAGACTGTGCCGGTACTATTTCGCATTGTCTGTAATTAGGCGATATTAGCGATCCTAGTGGTTGGCAACTATCTATGGATGCATATTTACTTATTTATTTATTTATTTATTTATTTATTTATTTATTTATATTGCTAGTAAGTTTGAAATGAATACAAATTCATAAATATAATGAAAGATAAACTAGCCCACTCCTGAATGAGCAAGACTCGTGCTCAGGAGGGGATTCCAATACATACAAAACTAAAATTAAAATTGAGAGTGAATACAGATTAAATAGTGTTTAATATGTTTAAACCCAAACTATAAATCCAATACAATTAAAAAAAATTTGTTTATTAATTTGGAGAGGATTCGTGGTTGAAATATTATTGGAATAAAATTTGTTTAATAATCTGGGACCTTGACTCATGCTATGATAAAAAGCTGCATTGGTTTTACATTTTGGTTCAGACAAACGGAGAGAATTCATATTTTTAGTTCTATATTTATGTATATTCCTTTCAAAGTTATTAAAATTCCTATGAAAATATTTTAATAAAATAAAATAATACATTTGTTTAATGTTGAAAACTTTGAAATGTTTAAACAATAATTCAGTTGGGTAATCTATCTGCTTTTTTAAACAAATTTTTAATACTTTTTTCTGTAGTAAAATTAACGGATAAAGCTTGGATTTAAAAGTTCCACCCCAACCTATAATACCATACATAAATATAGATTGAAATAATGCTAAATCAATTACATGTAAACAGTTAAGTGACAAAATATTTCTTAGAATAACAAAGTAACATAATGTTTTAAGTAATTTATTACAAATATAATGAATATGATTATTCCATTTTAAATGATTATCAATAATTATATCTAAGTATTTAATCTCATCAACTTCATTAATAACTGAACAATTGCAATTTATATCGGAACAATCAGAATTATGCATTTTAATTTGTAGTATAGACGAAATTAGTTTATTACCTTTATTATTTAAAGAAAATGGGATAGATATTGTTTTATCTTTATTAATTAAAAGTGAATTTAAATCGAACCATTTTTTTATTAATTTTAAGCCGCAATTTTCATTATAATAAGCGTCAGTCCAAGTTTTTCCACTAAAAAGTAAAAGAGTATCATTAGCATACGAATATAAATCATCTTCATATTCTTTAAGGTCAATCATTAAAAGGTCATTAATATATATTAAAAATAAAATCGGTCCAAGGACTGTTACTACATATTTAGCTTCGTGACTGTATATACTAGACTATTTATTTATTTGTTTAAATTTAAATATACAGAATAAAGAATATAATTACAAACAAACAAGAAAAATAGAAATAAAATAATACAACATATAAAATAGGAGATACAGTAGTATTAACAAAATTTGAGACCGAATGAGCAGCGCCTATAAGAGAATATAAAATAAAATAAAATAGGAAATAGAATTAAAATTACAGTTACTGAAATTATATAATACAATATTAATATAAGAGAAATATAGAAAATAAAAAAAAATAATAAAAATAAATAAGTAAAATAAAATAGGAAATAACATTTAAATTACAGCGGCAATGGAATTATATAGGCCTAATATAATATTAACACTAGAGAAGAATAATATCACACGTGAAAAGTAGGACTATATAATATATATTTCAAAATTATAGAATACAAATATAATATAGGTTGATAAATTCATACACATAGGCTATAAATTTATTTAATTAAATTGAAGATAGCAACACGTTTCTAATTTTCTTGTTATATGTTAGTGGGTTACGTGTTAGAAGTTCTGGGTGTAATTTAGTTAAAGCATTGTACAACCGAGGGCCAAAATTTATGCTATGCTTTAGACCAGCTGATGTGAGACATTTAGGTTCTACTAATGTTGAATTAATATTTCGTCTTGTGTCATAATTATGTGTCTGTAATACAAATTTATTACGATTTTTATGATAAAATTTTAACAGCGTATACTTATAAATTTGTTCAATATTAAATACATTAAATTCAGAATAAATTAATTTAGTCGGATAATCGAAACGTTTCTTCAAACAAATTTTAATTATTCGTTTTTGTAGTAAATTTAACGGACTAAGATCAATTTTTGTACTTCCACCCCAAACAATTATACCATATTGAATGACTGTGGTTATACTCACTCACTCACTCACTCACTCACTCACTCACTCACTCACTCACTCACTCACTCACTCACTCACTCACTCACTCACTCACTCACTCACTCACTCGTTCTTGTTTTCGTCAATTTGTATATTTCCCAGTCTTTCTCAATGTAGGCCTACTTATTTTAATTCACATATTTATTCAACCACTCATGCATTTGTTCTTATTTTCCTTCATTCATTAATTTATTCACCCATTCTTCAGTTCAGCCTTGTGTATTCAATCTATTTGTAAGTACACTCCTCAATTCGTCCTTATATTTAATTATTTATTTAGTCAACCACTCCTCTATTTGTTGCTATATATTTGCTGCGCTGTGCAATGCCGCTTCCACTGAACTTCAGCTAGCGTTGAAAAATAAAATGTATGGATTGTGTTAGATGAGGCTATACAGGCACAAAGTCTGCTTCAGGGTGGAATATTTCTCAAAATAGAAAATAACTGTAAATACCCGAATGGGGTGCATAAACATATATAATCTTTTATTTTCTCAGAATAACTTCAGGAATAAGATCTGTAGCTAAATGTAGGTGTATTATGGTGAATGACATAATATATTTGTATATACGTTTTTTAGTCAGTCTTTCAAAGGAGCGATGATATCAAATAGTCCGACAGAACATTTCGGATAAGATCTACGACAATCTAAACCAGATTTTCCACTTTTTTCGGCCAAGGAAAAGTCAGGATGAAGATTTTCATCTGCTGAAGAAGATGGTCTGGAAAAAAACATAAATCATATTCTTACAAATACTTTCTAAGTGTAAACACTTCTAAAAATATATTTGAAAATTTAATATAAAATATCCCTAATCCAAAACACAATAATATACTGTACATGAGATACTGAATTCTGAAGGTTAGAAGGTTGGCCCAAATCACTGATTTTTCGCCTTGGAGAGTCAGGTTAAAGTTTCAGTGAGCCAGAAATTAATGATTTACTTACGTAAATATGATATGCAAAATATCACCAAGAAGCCCGTTGTGACGTAGAGAGCTTTCAGACGCTTCACATATTGTTCTCAATAGACATTCTCTGCCTTGCAGTCCGTAGCTGTGAATAGAGTGAAGTGCAAAGAAATACATTAACCTTTCTTCCTAGGTCTAGTTTTATCTCGTCGTTTCATACCAAATTGAAGAACTCATTTCAAAAGTGACATAAATTCATGAAATATAAAACCTCAGAAATAACGTATTTTTAATTTCTTACACCGGTAACTAAATTCAGATATGATTGTGAATATAATATAGCTTCATTCTTTACTTGTATACACATCGTGACACTGTATTTTAAAAATCTCGTGTCATTGCAAATGATAATAATGTAAACTGGAGTTACGACCTTTTGGAACTAAATTATTTATCTAAATATGTTTTGAGTGACATTTATGAACAGAGAAACTAAATTTATACTAAACAGTAGAGAACTTAAAAACAATTCCCATTGTTAATTATCAAGTGATTTTTCGATGAAAATTAAGGCGACCTACAGAAAGTAACTCATAAACTAGAACAGATAATTTAGGGCATAAGTTTAAACATTTCTTCAGAGAAAAGAAAATTAAGGCTTTTAAAGAACGGAATCCCATTCGTCGAAAAATAATAGACTAATAAATGGAGATATATTCGAGTAAGTGACTGATTGTAACTATTTGTGCTACAAAGTATCCTTCAATCAGAATTAGGCTATGCCATATATTTTAAGATCGGAATATTTAAAGAAATTGTGTGGAAATAAAAGAACGACTTCAAAGAAAATTTTAGGCTATAAAACAATGGGTACTCCAATATTAACACACATTTGAAAACAGGACAATAAACAAATAAAATTATACTATAAAATAAAATAGAATCTATAGGCCTACAAAATACATTATTATGATCAATAGTTAGACATTCCTCGTTAGATGAAAAGGATGCACGTAAGTAGACGTAAAATATAATATATATATAATACTACATATTGATTACACACATTTAACACTTTGCATCAATTAGGAATATGGTTATATTAATAACTTGCTTGTGTTAAAATTTGTTAACTTCTACATCGGACAAAGTGGGAGATCATTTCAAATATGATACAAAGAACACATCGCAGCCTTAACCAAATCACACAATACCTCCAAATACGGAGAGCACATCACAAACATCAACCACACCTACAGCAACATTGAAACAGACATGGAAATCCTACATATTCCAACCGAAAATAATAAATTAAACACGAACAGAATGAAATAGACAGAGACACAAAAAACACATCCACAACACATCCTCAATACACAACTAGATTTCAGAAGACACATCATATTCGACTCCACACTACCAAACACAAACGCACCCCCAGCAAAACAACTGAATAAACCGGAAGAAGCAAGGATCACACTAGTTCTGATGATGTCTGATATAAAGCTGAAACTAGTAAACTAGATAATTTACAACTTAGTTTTCATTTTAACACGTGAAAGTTAATATAACTATATTCCTAACAAGGGAAGTATCACACCCAGCATGCCGAAATTTTTCTCGAAACTTTGGTGACATAACCGATGTCACGTGAAAAATATTAGTTGCCTGTTTCCACTGCAAGGCCCCGAAATAAACCCCGGAATTTTGCATGTAAGTAATAGGGAAGTGGGTACTAGTCGCTACTAGTTGGAATGGACAGCCCTTCCTGTGGGCAAGCCAGTGGCAATCAGCAGCGAACAGACGTACGTGAGTCAAGGTCAGTAATACAAGCGGACGACTACAGGGTTATAGGTCTCGCAAGCACGGAATACCGACGGAAGGAATGCGAATCAAACACTGCGATAAGGAAGAGCGGGCGACAGGAAAGGTCACGAGATAACTTTAATGATATTCAATCGATACCAGTCACTTCTGTCTCTTGTTTATACTTCATTGAGAAGATGGGACGCGAGAGAGTTTACTCCATTTCACACACGCACTCCACTCCGCTCGCCAGTGAGGCAGGGATGTCCAGCTGCGCCACGTTATCGTCTGGCCACAGAAGGATTCCAGCTTCGATTTCGGGGCCTTGCAGTGGAAACAGGCAGCTAATGTTTTGAACGTGGTCTTCTCGTAGCACATCGGTTATGTCACCAAAGTTTCGGCATGTGGAGTATGATACTTCACTTGTAAGTAATGATGTTACATTAGAAGAACTCTTCCCGATATGACCATATAGAAGGAATGGGGGAAAAAAGATTGCCAAAGATCTCAGCAACAATACTGACCAACACTGACTCAAAAGGTGAAGAGATACATTCTCTTCAAGTCTGAACAGTCCACCAGGCCTAAATCTGAAGTTGATAATGATGACTATTACACTCTTACTACGTCATACTACTTTTGACCAATAAAACGGTACGAAAGGACGTATTTCAACCAATCATGGCTGCTTATCGCACAATTTTATCGCGTCCCTAGCATTTGTTTAATTTTATCGCGTCCCTAGCATTTGTTTCTTTGTTTGCCAACATTTGAAACTGCGCTGGTCTGGACGTCAAAAAAAAAAAAAAAAAAAATATATATATATATATATATATATATATATAATTACAAACCACTCCAGTTGATGCACAGCAGTTTCAAATATGACTCGCATTGGCATTCAAGAACAAGAATTAATAAAAATCACTGATCATACCTATGCATCTTCTGAAATCCGATTTACAAATAAATGAAGAGCACCATTCGGAAATCCTGAATAAGTTGAATACACCATGCGGCCCTAAATCAACGAGTTCCACTTCTATTACGCACACGTCCAATATAACATCAATTGAACCACCAATCACATTCAAATTTGGAAATTGTACATTCAATAATTATTCCTTTTAAAATTATTCATGTTTATTTTTTATGTCATCGTCGTTAATTAAAACTTTTCTAACACTTGTGTATATTAGGTTATGTTATAGCTTATGCTATATGATATTATGGATAGTCACGTATCAGAGATTGTTTAATATTAAGATTTATTGAAAATCATCTGTCAAGCGACGTTGATTACTGGGATTCGGATAATTGAAGTGGAATGTTGCATTTTAATAAAAATGAAACTGAATCAACAAAGCCTTCTTGACTAGTAACATTGCCATCGTGTATAATAGATCGAAAACTTCTCGACGAGAGGGCATTGCTCACTACTGCCATCTAGCATGCATCTAGCGTAATATTTGTAATGTTGAGATGGTACAATAGTACATTTGAAGACAGTTGTATTTTCGTAAGTCAATTAATATTTTATTGTATTGGAGTACTTCGTTACTTCTAATCTTTATATACTTTCTTCTAATCATGTAATAGTCAATTAAATCCCACTCGAGTTTTGATTTTCTCTAGAAAAATCAAAACGTCTAGCTGAGATTACTGTTGAGAAACACAAACCTGTTAAATCTTTCCTCCGCAAACTGATACGCCCAACGTCTGTTAATTTGTTTCCCAGTCTTGGCCACCCCTGAGACTACGAAAGGAAGGACGAGCTCCGTGTAGTTGGACGGCAGTAGGTAGTTGGCTTCAACATTCCAAGACAAAGAGACGTCGTACTGGGAGTCTGGGAGCGGCATAGCGACGGCCAGATACAGCTGAAACGGCAAATGATCTTACTGCTATTATTACTACTGTTAATAATATTATTCTAATATATTATATTCAGTGAAACCTCGCTAATTCGGAGTTCACTAGTTCGTAGCGCGTATGGGTAAATCCAGAAATGCATATAGTGTTTTAATTGGGAGGCCGAAAGGAAAACGACCTTTGGGGGGCCGAGACGTAGATGGGAGGATAATATATAATTTGATTTAAGAGAGGTGGGACATGATTATAGAGACTGGATTAATCTTGTTCAGAATAGGGACCGATGGCGCTTCTGTGAGGGCGGCAATGAACCTCAGGGTTCCATAAAAGCCATTTTTAAGCAAGTATGCTTCCTTTCTGAGAGAAAAAAAATATTTTTTATGAAACATTTCATAGCGTATTTTGGGAAAACTTAATTACTTACTGGCTTTTAAGGAACCCGGAGGTTCATTGCCGCCCTCACATAAGCCAGCCATTGGTCCCTATTCTGAACAAGATTAATCCAGTCTCTATCATCACTAGTGGTTTGTGGAGCAAATGCTGCAAACTAAGTTCATTAGAAGTTCAAATTAATTTTTTTCAAATTTATTTCCAATGAAAAATACTAGACATTTCGGAAGTTATTTGCTTCCATAATAATGAAACATAGGTCTAACCCTCTGAATGGTTTTCTTCATGCTAAATACTTTTTATTTAACCTATACATCTTCAGTTCTTGAGTTCCAATGCGAAAACGCAAGTAACAATGTCAGAACGATCAGTCGGTTTTACATGTGGGAGTGAAGCAATAGCTATTTCAGGTTATTGTGGATTGTAGGTTAGAGTTATGAAAATATCCTCTCCTCTCCTCTCCTCTCCTCTCCTCTCCTCTCCTCTCCTCTCCTCTCCTCTCCTCTCCTCTCCTCTCCTCTCCTCTCCTCTCCTCTCAGCCCTCTGCCCTCTGCCCTCTGCCCTCATGCCCCCATGCCCTCTACCCTCATGCCCTCATGCCCTCTGCCCTCATGTCCTCTGCCCTCTGCACTCATGCTCTCTGCCCTCATGCCCTCTGCCATCATGCCCTCATGCCCTCTGCCCTCAAGCCCTTTGCCCTCATGTCCTCATTCCGTCATGCTCTCATGCCCTCTGCCCTCTGGCCTCACGCCCTCTGCCCTCACGCCCTCATGTCCTCATGCCCTCAAGCCCTTTGCCCTCATGTCCTCATGCCCTCATGCCCTCCGCCCTCATGCCCTCATGCCCTCTGACCTCTGCCCTCATGCCCTCTGACCTCTGCCCTCATGCCCTCTGACCTCTGCCCTCATGCCCTCTGCCCTCATGCCCTCATGTCCTCATGCCCTCTGCCCTCATGCCCTCAAGTCCCTTGCCCTCATACCCTCTGACCTCTGCCGTCATGCCTTCATGCCCTCTGCCCTGATGCCCTCTGCCCTTATGCACTCATGCGCTCTTCTCTTCTCTTCTCTTCTCTTCTCTTCTCTTCTCTTCTCTTCTCTTCTCTTCTCTTCTCTTCTCTTCTCTTCTCTTCTCTTCTCTTCTCTTCTCTTCTCTTCTCTTCTCCTTTCCTTTACATTTTCTTTTCTTCCTGTTTTCTTGTTTTTTGCGTTCTTTCTCCATTCGCTTGCTTTCTACGTGATTCTCAATCTCTACTACTGTATCTTAGATCCTTGTCATTGTCACAAGTTTCATATTCAATCTCTACATTGGCTTCAGTGTCATCATCTGAACTTTCATCTATGATATGCAGAGTAGTGTCGATCACCACGTAAGTTTTCATCTAGTGTTACTTTGTTAGATAAAACACAGTTAAAGGAATAAATAAACTGCACTAACAGAAAATTTTCTATTAATACTATTGATACGTAAATCTGACGTACACTTCCAAATAATTATATATCATAATAAGTTGGCCAAGTATGTAAGTTGCAACCTGCTGTCACGACTACTATAGTCAGCAACTGAAAGACGGAGGCTTAGCTAGAAGAAGGAGGTGCTCTCTTGGCGGGAAAAGTAGTGATGATCAATTGTTTATCCATTATACGTCAAAATTACGTACGGCAGAAGTTTTAAACAATGACATTACTTCCTTGTGAGCAGGAAGAAAACAACTGTTTGATCACAGTATAGAGATATGTTCTCTATACTGTGGTTTGATATCCACATATCTTATGTACAAGTAGTGTCAAGTTCATAACAATAACCTTAGTATCTCGTTATCATTATATTACTCCTCTTCAAATAATTATCTACAGTCAGATGGAAAGAAGTTTATGAGATTATAAGTTCTCGTGCATAAAATCGAAACTTCACGTTGATGTCGATGTTATAGGCATTCCTAATTTATAGTCTCAACAAATGTTGACGCAACATCCGTCGATCGACCACGCTGTTACTTAAGTTTTATAGTTTTCAGTAATATATATAGCCATTACTCAGTATATTATAGAACTGAAGATCTAATATAAAACCTTCTTTCTCTGCTTCTACTTACTTAAGGCCCCAAAAGATTTCACTTTCTTATCATCAGTATATCATTATGTGTTGCATTAACTATAATAATATTTCATTTTTAATGGTAATAATGTCACCGAACATTCTTAAGTTTTGTAGTTCTTAATATCGAATACACAGCTGTACTCGGAAAACTACAGACCAGAGAATCAGACCTGTAAATTATTTTTATACGTTACCAAAAATTTACACAAATGAAGATCGACATATTGGCATTATGATGTGAAAGAATCTGACCCATCTGAACTCTAAGTATGTCAGCAATCCTGTAGGTCATGGCCTTCGTGTAATAGTCTATTGTTTATTGTAGTGTGTGTATTGTTTTATTCTGAAATGCAATTAATTAGTTCTCAAAACTGACGATAGATGGATTTTGGAAAATAGGAAAATGATGTAGAAAAAAATTCACATTTCACTGAAAAATACTATTTTTATGAAAAACTTTGGGTTCCAAGCTTCAAAATGAGGGGTCATTTATTAAAATCCGTTCAGCCATTTTCCCGTAATTTTCATTACAAGTTCAAATTATATATATAGATATCCCACCTCCCTTAAATCCATTTTAATATTATCTTCCCATCTACGTCTCGGCCTCCCCAAAGGTCTTTCTTTCCTCCGGCATCCCAACTAACACTCTATATGCATTTCTGGATTCGCCCATACGTGCTACATGCCCTGCCCATCTCAAACATCTGGATTTAATGTTCCTAATTATGTCAGGTGAAGAATACAATGCATGCAGTTCTGTGTTGTGTAACTTTCTCCATTGTCCTGTAACTTCATCCCTCTTAGCCCCAAATATTTTCCTAACAACCTTTTCTCAAACACCCTTAATCTCTTTTCCTCTCTCGAAGTGAGAGTCCAAGTTCCACAACCATACAGAACAACCGGTAATATAACTGTTTTATAAATTCTGACTTTCAGATTTTTTGACAGCAGACTGGATGATAAAAGCTCCTCAACCGAATAGTAACAGGCATGTCCCATATTTATTCTGAGTTTAATTTCCTCCCGAGTGTCATTTATATTTGTTACTGTTTCTCCCAGTTATTTGAATTTTTCCACCTCTTTCAATTTTTATATTTCCATTTCGTACAATATTCTCGTCACGAGACATAATCATATACTTTGTCTTTTCGGGATTTATTTCCAAACCTATCTCTTTACTTGCTTCAAGTAAAATTCCCGTATTTTCCCTAATGGTTTGTGGATTTCCTCCTGACATATTCACGTCATCCGCATAGACAAGCAGATAATGTAACCCGTTCAATTGCAAACCCTGCCTGTTATCCTGAACTTTCCTAATGGCATACTCTAGAGCAAAGTTAAAAAGCAAAGATGATAGTGGATCTCCTTGCTTTAGCCCACAATGAATTGGAAACACATCTGACAGAAACTGACCTATACGGACTCTGCTGTACCTTTCACTGAGACACATTTTAGTTAATCGAATTAGTTTCTTGGGAATACCAAATTCAATAGGAATATCATATAAATCTTCTCTGTTAATCAAGTCATATGCCTTGAAAACTTTGGAAACCTTGGGAAAACTATACAATTAATTCCCAATATGTTTAGCCAGTTTAAGAGAGGAGTGTATTATGATGATAAATGATTGAAATAGTTTTAGTTTTGTCCTTTAAATGAGCAGAAATTTGATTGAAACCAATGGAAGTTTTCGATCTGTAAAGGAATTTTAAACTCTGCTGCACTTTGACAAGATTGTAAAGCTGCCTGGACAGATGCAGCTCGCTTATACAAGGACTGGGTGAGACAACGATACTGATTACTATTTTAAAAATTAAAATGTGAGGAATTGAGAAGAAGGGGATAAATAAAAGAGATCTAGACAATAAATTATTTTTAAAAAATATTTGAAATTTCTTGTCCTTGTTGTCATCATTATGACCAAAGCTCGGATCTTGGGGACTTGTGTGTCGTGTGCTTGAGTAAGGTTACAGGCATAACGTACACAAAGCTCACGCTTCAAGTGCTCAGGGACAGTCGTTTGTACTAAGAAAGTGGTCACATCGAATGGCAAGAAGACGAACGAATAAACTGTGTCACGTCGAAGCCAATGACATTAAGAGAATTACAGGTAAACGGTCTGTTTGAGGAATTAGAAAATACGTGTTATTCGAATGGGTGTTATGGAAGTTTGAAAATGCATTTCTTAAATTTTAGGTACAGAATTTCGTGGAGGAATTCTGAGGAGATACATTATTTTCTTCTAATGCAGAGTTTATATCTTGTAAGTTGTACCACACATAAACTAGAGCTGGAAACGGGCATTCATTGAAAGACATTGCAGTCCTTTAAATTGATGGAGAATTTGTCCATAGCCATGGATCAAGTCCCTAGTAGTGATACACTAATTGAAAACTATTTGCGAGAAAAATTTAGGATATACTTATCTTTCTCAGATACGAGATCTGCTGAAAATCGAACAGGAAACAGTGACAGTGAAATATTCAGTATTTTATTTAGGCCCAAGACTTTATAATAAAATTTCAAACCATTTTCCAAATTTGAAATTTTTTAAAATTGAAACTGTTAAAAAAGAATTTTGTAAAATTATCCATGATATATAATAGTAACAAATGTACTTTTTTTTACCTTTTATTTCTATCGACTATATTCATGTTTTTATTGAATATCACTGGCTTCTGTCGGATTGTCAATTTATATTAAATGTGTATTTTTCTCTCGTTTTCCCTTTCTTCTTTATTCTTGCCCTTGTGTTGTATTTATTGGTTTGAATTAAGTTAATTACTGTATTTAGTAAACTGTCCTTGTAAATTTTATGTTATATTATTCACTAAGACCACACCGTACACGAGCCTGACTCTTACGGTAGTGGCTAGAAACATTTTTATTTTATAAATGCAATTTGTACTCACTAGGTAGCTAGTTAAAATAAATAAAATAAAAAAATTAAAGTTTGCTCCCGTCACTTCATGTGACGTGGAAATAAGTTTCCTTCGTTTCAAATCATGTTTAACTAACAGACGAAGAATTTATGGGTTCGAAAATCTTCGAATGCATGTAGTCATACACTGTAATGAAATGTACAGAGCAGAACTATAAATTTGATGTATTTTGCATGTTTATTTATATACATGCTATAAAATTAGATGTTTCAACCTATCATAATATTATCATTATGTTGTTCCAGCCAGGAACCACTTTTATAGCAGACCTGACAGTACCTCCGTGCTGGAAGCGGGAGTTTGTTGACATTGAAGTCCGGTCGCTTAGCCACGTTCAAAGACACAAGTCCCCAACTTCCGAGCTTTGATTATGACTAACAAGGAGAGGACACGATCTGTATATCACAGAATTAAATCAGATTTTGTGACATGAAAGTACAAGACGTACTGTTTAAAGTCATACCTGGTATCGGTGGCCAATGACCTCTCGTTTTGAAAATATTGGCTATTGTTTGTGACAAACTTCCGTTAGGTGTCTAATAGGAAAACATTAGACTGTATAACGGCGTTGCTCATATGGTTGGATGCTGAGTTGTCATCCAGGCAACTTGAGTTCGAATCCTAATGCCTTCTCATTTTTTAAAGTTTAATATTATTATTATTATTATTATTATTATTATTATTATTATTATTATTATTATTTATTTTTTTTTATTCACTTTCAGTTGTCAGCTCCTATATTCAAAGCCATGTTGAAATATGCGTGGTATGCATCAAAATTAATAAACGAATGAGAAGTGTTTGTGAATGTGAATGATATCTGTTTCGCAGCAGAAGTGCGGAAAAATGTGTGTGACTGTGGACAACCTTCTTTCATTTGCTGTGCATGGTGCAGGAAATATGTATGTTTGTGTGTTTTTATGACATTTATCATAATGAATCGGGACACAATGAAGTGGAATAGTTGCTACAGAAACAGAACAGACACCAGTGACACATTTTACCTGCCTACATGAGCAGTATTTCATTGTTTATCCTTTACAATACAGTGATAGCTAATTATAATTTGTTTAAAACATGATGAAGCGTTCAATACATTGAGAAATATGATATAGGTATGTAAATAGATTACTGTGATCACAATATTAATCATTATTAAAAGAAAAAAAATAGAACCAGTTAACATTCGAACTTAGGTTTTCTGGATAAAAACTCAGCACCCAATCATATGAGCTACACTGTTACACAGTCTAATGCTTCCCTATTAGGCACCTAACGGAAGTATGTTACAAACAATAGCCAATATTTTCAAATGAGGGGTCATTGGCCACCCATACCAGGTATGACTTCAGACAGTACGTTTGTACTTTCATCTCACACAATCTTATTCCATTCGGTGATATACAGAGCGTGTCCTCTCCTTGTAAGTACAAAACACTTTATTATCAAGAATTCTTATTACGAGTATCTTTGTTGTATACAAACCCCCATCGTAGTTGGATCTGGAAATAGAACATAGCGGAGCTGTCGAGATAAGACAGACTTATCGACCTGACAGAAGCTTTGTCCTACGAGTTTCGATGCCAGAAGTATCATGGGCACCACTCTGAAACGAGAACCAGAAATGTTTCTTATTCTTAGTAGTCCATCATACGTGGCCCATTAAGTTTCACTACAAGCATGCAAATAATTAATTACCCTTAAGATATGTACAAGCGGAAAGAACATAAAATTTTGCTATTAACACACATTAGCTTAAGGAGAGAGGATGGTATATTTTGGTGAAAAATGAGTAAATTTAAAAAAAATCTTTAAACTACTCTGTTATATGTGTGGAATGCATAGCATAACATTTTGTGGGTATTTGTGCCCTTATCGGATGTTGAGTCGCCATTTTTAAACTTTCTGCGTTATGGATTTTTAAATCACTCGCCCACTTTTATTGTTGTTTCCGGTAAATTAAATTGTCAAAAAAAACTTTTTTTCCTTAAAATACCCTTTGAAATGTGTGGAATACATTGCATAATATTTTTTGGGTATTTGTGCCCTTATCGGTTGTTGAGACGTCATTTTTAAACTTCCTGCGCTATGGATTTTTAAATCACACGCCCGCTTTTATCGGTTTCCAGTAACTTAATTTTTTTTGTTACATTGCCAGACAAAACTGAATATAATTTCTGAACTATTAAAGATACATGCACGAAATTTAGGACACACATTCTTTAGACTATTAGGGAACTTTTCTCTGTAACAGAATTTTGTTAATTGATTTTATTTAAAAAATACGTCCATTTGTTTGCAAGAAAGGAAATCAGAAAAATGTTATTAAATTTTAATTATTTATTTTACAAACGTAGGGACTAATATCAAAATTCTGTTACAGACAGTTTGTAGAACATGCTTTTGCAAATACATTGCAAAAAACTGTTTGAATCTATCTTTAAAAATGGTTTAGATATATCGGTTTTAATACAATCCTGCATTGGGTATATTTTTTTAAAATTTGGGCCCCCAAATAATTTTTTTTTTCCAAAATATTTTTATTTGTTTGAGTTGCCACAGCTATGAGCTCTCTACATGAAAAAATTAATATTTTACACCAAATAGGAAAAAAGTAAAAAAAAAAAAAAAAAAAAAAAATACCATCCTCTCCCCTTAAATCTTATTGCCCGAAGGGCCTCGGTTTTCAAGCATTCGAGATGAGACAAGTCAGTTACAGTTTGCGGCTTGTGAATAACATTTTGCAATATACATCTTGATTATACAACTTTTAACACTATATCACTTCGGAAAACGTATTATTTGTCTTTCTTGTGTTAAATTTTATATTACCTTGTTAACATGTTTCAGCCTGCTATTTGACCATAATCAAAACCGGTTGTTGCTGGTCTTGGCGCTTTTGTTTTGTTTCCTGTGGGGGTGTTTGTGACTTCACATTATACTACACAAACACACCCCCACAGGAAAAAACAAAAAGCGCCAAGATCAGTAACAACCAGTTTTGATGATGGTCAAATAGCAGGCTGAAACATGTTAACAAGGTAATATAAAATTTAACACACGGAAGACAAATAATACGTTTTCCGATTTTGCAATACTTGAAATAATGCAAAAAGTAATAGTAAATCAAAATTGCATTTCTAAATTTTCAATAGATTTATTAATTCAAGTAACGCACGACTTGGTTGCTATGTTACTTGTTTATATATCGGACTTTAATGTTTTAATGTTTAATAGTTATGAAGCAGTAAAATTTGACTAAAATGTTGTAAAAATGAAATTGAAGAAGCTGAGGGTATAGCATGTGTATCACTTTTACCGGAAAAATCAAAGGAAAAGTATGAAGTAGCTTACAATGTTTCATGAAAGTGATGTTTAGATAAAAACGTTAATATTCATACCAGTGAAACAGACTGTGTTATTGACATATTTTCTCGAGAACCCTAAAAATATTGTGAATTTTATTTAGTAACAACAATGTAATTTATTCGTCACAACAATAATTCCTTTCTACAATTCACCTTAAACGCTCTCGTCAACAATGGGATCCT
Organism: Periplaneta americana; assembly: GCF_040183065.1. Taxonomy (NCBI): domain Eukaryota; kingdom Metazoa; phylum Arthropoda; class Insecta; order Blattodea; family Blattidae; genus Periplaneta; species Periplaneta americana. Next base: position 215,948,085 of record NC_091117.1, on the reverse strand, counting down.
CACTCACACAGCATTCGTTATAGCACTCCACCGACGACAATGACAATTGACTTGGACTATTACGCACAACAATGAACTGTTAATCTTAACTAATATTTACAAAGCACTATTTACAAATCAGAACTACCAGTTCTCAGTTCACAGTTCTTCTATCTCAGTCACTCGAGTTCACGGTATCTCGAACCACAGACCTTCAGAGACAGTTCACTGTACTCGAACTCGGGTCCCTCCAACTGCGGTCCACTGCACTCGAACTCAGGTCCCTCCAACTGCGGTACACTGCACTCGAACTCAGGCCTTCGGATGCTGACGCAGATGCGGACGCACACTCGAGTCGAACTCCGGCACACAAGTCTGGCTTGCTTGCTCTGGCTTTCTCACTACTGAATAACTGAAAAACTCGAAACTCCGCTCTAGTTCGCTGGCGCTTCTTCTTTTATAGCAAAATCATAGTTGCGAGAATTTTCTACAGGTGTGTAGAGAATTATCTCGATATCTCTACATCGACAGACTTCTGGAATAGTCGGGAAGGTCGTTCCACATTCACTGCGTTAAGTAGCAGCTGCGCGCGCAGACTCGTCGCGTTGACGTAATACACCCTCTCTCTTCTCTCCACCGCGCGACGTCACTCAATGTTCCGTGGAGCCTGTGCGATCTGCTTTCTTGCGGGACGCTGGTCGTGAGTTCGATTCTCACGTCGCTGTCACAATATATATCTGCGATTATTAATGTTAACAACATGCCAGATTGCACATTTCACATTACAATCAATAAATTTGTAGATTTTGGTAAAGCTCCAGTAATTCCAGGTTTGGTTGTTAGGTTACTATTACAGTATGCTGGGTGCTAAATCATTTCCAACTCGTTCTGTAATTATTTCAGACCTGTTCAAGAATTGTTGCCATGATAATTAAGAAATGAATTGTAAATTTTTCTTTCACTGCCAAATATATGTTAAAAATAATTAACTTACGTCTTATCAAGTATTGCAAAAAAATACATATCGCACACTTGTACATACAGGGGTGTTTCCGAGGTGGTGTTACCAAGTTTCAAGGATGATGGCGAATGACACATGTATCAATTTGAGATAAGGAACCCTGGTCCGGAAATGACCGAGTCGAAAGTTACAAGCAAAAATAGTTCTGTGGAAATGAAATAATTGTTTCGGAATATGTATGATAAGAACTTTCTTGTATTAAATTTTAACGTACTTTGTTAACATGTTTCGACCTATTTTCGGTCATCTTCGGAATTGGTCTTGTTGGTCTTGGCGCTTCTTGTTTCCTGTGTGGGTGCGTTCGTATTGTAGAGTCAAAGAGTGTATGTGTTTTGAAATTGAGTTGTGTGTTGAGAATATCGAGACATCCGGCCCATACCATCTTTCCACGACTGTTCTAAAAGTTAAGGGAAGGAGGGCACTGGTGCCAAATTACAATTCCATTTCCATACAGCTATTTTTGCTTGTAACTTTCGATCCAGTCATTTCCGGACCATAGTTCCTTATCTCAAATCAAATTGATACATGTGCCCTTCGCCATCATCTCTGAAAGTTTGTAACACCACCTCGGAAACACCCTGTATATCTGGATGAAGAATAATGCAATTTTAATGTCTCAAAATTACAAATATTAGCTCTGAATGGATGGTGACTGTAAAAATGAATTTTAGTATTGTGCCAGTGCGTGTTTTTCATGACAGATTCCAGAACCACCATTGCCACCATCTTGGTTGCAATGGGGTTGAAACTTTAGAACATGTTCTGGGTTTCTGTCCAAAAGAATAACTATTGCGAAATGTTCGACAACACGTAGCCCGGAAGATTCTTTCAGAAGAGCTAATTAGAGTTCTATGAAATGATTCCATGCCTCTTCGATATGATATAGGGCCCTCTGTTTGGTGCCCGTAGAACTGTTATCGTTTTCATTGTTCATGGAAATGCAGTGCAATATCATTTTTATTTTTCCATTTTCTAAATTCTACTTCTATGACTGATTTGCTATGCAGTGTCTATTGGAAACTTACACAAAGCAACAGAATAATATTTTTAATGAATGGATTTTCTCCCTATGATTTATTTTAATCAACATTTGACATTTCAAGTGTGATATTGTTAAATATCGGTAACATATTATATAAACTCTTATACCCTACTTCAGAATTAACATATTTTAACAAAGTTCATTTAAATACCATGAAGGGACTTTTAATTGCACTTCCATAAAATGACAAATGCTAAAATATAAAATGTGTTAGGATGTAAGTTCGTTAGTTTTTGTCTTTACTGTTAGGTTTAGTTGAGAAAAATATATGACGTCACAAAACAAATATTTACACAGTCTACTTACTTACATCATGTAATCCTGTGTTGTCATGTTGCTTCGAATTAAGTTCCATAAGAACGATGAAATTATGAAATCAGAAACACACTTTCCCGCACCTAAATGACTGTAACATACTTAAAATTGTATTCGCCAGAAAGAGGAAAAAAGCTTGTAGTTGCAGTCAGTAGTAGAGAACAGTTGCCTAACATTGCTGTACGGTAGTGTTAAAAACAGTTACAATTATCACGTTGCAGATAAGTGTCAAATTTATGAACTTCATTACAACCATTTAACGATGCGTTACGAAATTCATATCTCAAAATCACATTTTAGTCTTACATTTTCAGCACACATTTCTATAGAAGTTGAAATCAGGAGACAATGCGAATTATCTCTGCTTCATCAAATTAAATATTTATAAATTGTACTGCCATACCTGGTGTAGACAATTGCGTAATAGATGTTTTGAAAGTTTAATACTAGTAGGAGGGATAATATTAAAATGGATTTGAGGGAGGTGGGATATGATGATAGAGACTGGATTAATCTTGCACAGGATAGAGACCAATAGCGGGCTTATGTGAGGGCGGCAATGAACATCCGGGTTCCTTAAAAGCCAGTGAGTAAGTAAGTAAGTAAGTAAGTAAGTAAGTACGAGTAAGTAAGGGAAACTTCCTGTGGACTCCATGGACTCCACCAAGTATTGGGAGTTTGGAACGAATATCATACATGATTTGAAAGCGAGAATATTAGTTGCACAATTTTAAAATGTTCTGTTAGGGTCAAGAAACAGATGTTCCGAATATCCTTTCAACGTGAAGTGTAGAATTACATGCGATATTATTGCGTTTCCTTACTGGCCTACTTGTATGGATTTGAGAGTTATTATTATGAAAATACTGCCATACAGTTAAAAAAGAATGACGAATGGAATCTTGTTCGAGGTGAAATCTGGCTTGGTCAAACACTATGAATGAATATAAAGAGATTGTTAGTAATAAAATTAAGTCTTGAATGTCAGCCAGAAATTAAAAAAGTATAATTACTGTTAGAAAATTTATTTATTTATTTATTTATTTATTTATTTATTTCATCAATCTTTGTTCACGTCATGGCGGATTAGATGTGTTCCAGTTCTTAATCCGCCATCACTCTCTACACAAACATTACAAGTACTATTACATATTGAATCTATAAATATCATCCTCTATTCACCATAATAATAATAATAATAATAATAATAATAATAATAATAATAATAGTAACACTTACTTACTGGCTTTTAAGGAACCCGGAGGTTCATTGCCGCCCTCACATAAGCCCGCCATTGGTCCCTATCCTGAGCAAGATTAATCCGGTCTCTATCTTCATATCCAACCTCCCTCAAATCCATTTTAATATTATCTTCCCATCTACGTCTCGGCCTCCTCAGAGGTCTTTTTCCCTCCGGTCTCCCAACTAACACTCTATATGCATTTCTGGATTCGCCCATACGTGCTACATGCTCTGCCCATCTCAAACGTCTGGATTTAATGTTCCTAATTATGTCAAGTGAAGAATACAATGCGTGCAAGTCTGTGTTGTGTAACTTTCTCCATTCTCCTGTAACTTCATCCCGCTTAGCCCCAAATATTTTCCTAAGCACCTTATTCTCAAACACTCTTAATCTATGTTCCTCTCTCGAAGTTAGAGTCCAAGTTTCACAACCATACAGAACAACCGGTAATATAACTGTTTTTCTAACTTTCAGATTTTTTGACAGCAGACTAGATGATAAAATAATAATAATAATAATAATAATAATAATAATAATAATAATAATAATAATAATATTAATAAACTAATACAGACGTGGACAAATTATTAGCAAAATTGAAGATTTTTACAATATATTTTTACAAAATATGATTCTTCAATTTAGACTACAGTTGACATTTTTGCGTATTTCCAAATTATTAGCAAAATTGAAGATTTGTATTGTATATTTTTAGAAAATTTAACTCTTCAATTTGGACTACATTGGATATTTTTGTATATTTACAAATTATTAGCAAAACTGAAGGTTTTTATTATATATTTTTACAAAATTCGATTCTTCAATTTGGAATACAGTTGACATTTTGGATATTTTAAAATTATTAGCAAAACTGAAGATTTTTATTTTATAGTTTTACAAAATTTGACTCTTCAATTTAGACTGTAGTTGACATTTTTGCTAATTTATAAATTATTAGCAAAATTGAAGATTTTTATTATAAATTTTTACAAAATTTAACTCTTCAATTTAAACTAAAGTTGACATTTTTGCATATTTCTGTCTATTGTAATGATAGAAATATGCAAAATTACCAACCGTAATCTAAATTAAAAAGTCAAATTTTGTGAACAGAATTATCATAAAAATCGTCAATTTTGTTAATAATTTGTCCACGTCTGTAATAAGTATAGCTCTTGTATTTGAAACTCTTACTTTAACTTCTATCGTGTGACTACTCAACATTTATAATTCCATATCCGTTAGAGCTTTGACTTTCTCTTCCCATCTAATTTTAACTCTAAAAATAAATTTTCCTAATTAAATTAGAAAATATATGTATTACATATATTATATGGGGAATATTGTTTTTGAAGCAAATAAGATGAAAACCGAGACGATCTGGCCATTAATATAATGGAATTTCTAGTCACAAAATTAAAAAGAGGTTTAGTAAAATATAAAGACAATGAAGGAGAAGATCACCCAAAGAGCCATGGATCGATGAATATAAGATAAAGATGTTATCACTGTGCGACAAACGTAGAAGTTAGTGATAGAGGTTTATGTAGAACCAAAATTAACTGGGCAGTGGAAAACAAATTATTAATAATTAGGCGTAATTCTATTAAGTTATATTTCATGTTAATAAAAAATCATTATTATTATTATTATTATTATTATTATTATTATTATTATGACTATATTATTACTCCGTTTAATGGACGAATTTCCAATATTTTTAATGAACGTTTCGTCTTTTAAGTTTGTTTCGTTTGCTCTATGAAGAAGCGATTTTCCAGTCTGTTACCTTCTAAAGTAGTTTATTTTCTGAAGTAATACGAATCGTTTCATGACACAGAAAAATGAAGTAGCATAAATATAACAAGGAAACTTGCAAGTTGTTGAGTTTGTTTTAGAACTTCTTGGACAGCAGATGTTGTAACTTTCGCCCGTGTACTGAATTAGAAATAAGTTAAAATTTCCCTTGTTTTAACAAGTTGGCTCTCAACTTTATTTACATTTTATCAAACATTGATACACATATATTTATAACTATTTTACTTCGAGGACAGAAGAAAAATTATTTTTCCTGAATACAATTTTTCATGCTTTTTGTTAATGGTTATTTATTTAATGAAGTACACTTTTTGACACGAAATTATCTCATACTGCCACTTAAATGCTTGGTCCGATTCATCTCTTTGCTCCATTATTAATTTCTTTTGTTATTTTTCACTTTACTTTTGCTTTCTTATACTTGATTAATTAAATTAAACAATAAAATAATTATTTTTGTGCGAGATCGTGCGTATTTGCTTGTTTTCCGCACAGAACCAATACGCGGTAAGTATGAAATACCACATTCAGTATTCCCAACCTAACACACATAACAATTTCCCTCTTCTTACCGCTTAAGCGCGACATTCATTTTACTGCTTTAGGCTTTTAACATATTATTTTTAGAGACGTTTAACATAGTACCTAATAATTATAAATTGGAAACTTACCACTGCAATTTCACCTAAATTGCAATGTTAATTATTGTTTTTAAATATTTGCAAAAATTAAGTAAAGTCTATTACTCCACGAAACTTATTGCATTCCTGATACAAGTAACATTAAGGAAGCCGTGAAAATATCAACAAGATTCCAGATGCCGATGTTATTACTGCAATATGTTATATAAATAATATTGTTAAAATATTAAAATGAAAAATGAATCACTACATAACCTTACCGTTTGTTTTAAGTTCGCATTTATAGACTGGGAGGAAAAAAAGACAGACGTATATCACGGCCTGCTGGAGTATAGTAAACAGAGAAGACATTTTATAGCAACAATGTTGAAGAAAGATATTTTGGGGTTCCGAAGTTGGCGTCATTAAACAGACACCAACATGGAGACTTCATTGCAACTAATTAGAAATTCGTCTTTCAGGTATGTAATAAACGATCTTCGCACAAAATAATGTACGATACACGAGCGGTATGTTTGTTTTCATGTTCTCGGAAATTAAAAAAGCTCAACTACGTTTCGCTTTTTCAATCTTTTCCTCGATCATGAAAACGTCAACATACCGCTCTTGTAACGTATATTACTATTGTGTAGGTTTTAGCGTGTAATATTACTTTTTCATTATTTAATGTAAACTCCACTCCCGGCCACAAGCTTTTGCTTCATCGGGAGTACAATCTTTCAAATAAAATTATTATTATTATTATTATTATTATTATTATTATTATTATTATTATTATTATTATTATATTACTGTTATAACTTGAAAATCCAATTAACTAAAAAGCACTTTCAATGCAATACACATAATACATACTTTACAGGAACCTCACCATTCTTTCACGGAGACTTTGTATCACAAACGAAAACAACTAGCAGGGAACGGCCGAATAGAAATAGCAGAAGTAAACCTGAGGAAAATAATGCTTACAACATTTTATCGTCTTCGTTAGAGTTTATCTGTAGTAATGTCACGTGAGGTCTGAGATTTATCTGGGAAATCTCAGACCTCGAGTGACATTTATTAGGACTATTTCGTGAATAAAATAAAAATATAAATAATACATTCCTAAAATTCGATCACAAAATGTAATAATTGTATATTTACGAATACTTAACGTCTTAACCTATTCAGACATTGTGAAGTCGAAATAGATGAATATCGATTACTGCAATAAAGAAATTCGATATTATTATTCAGTAATGCCAATTGGGAAAAGCGAAATACAGGTTTAACAATGTTAATTATATGTACTGCACTTTTCTCTTATTATTATAACATAAATAAATTTTCATTATCTGCTGAAATCATAATTTAATTTAAAATCTTATAATATAATTACCAGGGAACGGATTTATATGGACTAAAAATATATGAAATATGTAAATATATATGTAGTTATTTTTACCAAAATATGGAATTAAATATGGATTTTTACCAAAATATGGAATTAAATATGGACTTAAAATTATAAAAAAATGACTATGTACGTTAAATATTGGTACATTTTAATCAAACTAAACAAAAAATATAATGGACGTACCTTATCTTCCAATGTAGTTTCAACAAAACACAATTTTTATTGTCTGTTACCATAACAATAGGTTACAAACATTTCTTTCAAGTGCTGAAAAGTGAATCTTCTTCTATTGTCTCTGAGGATAGATTTATACTGACTAAAAGAGCGTTCGACGTCACAAGAAGTAACTGGTACATAATTCAATTTCACAATGTCTGCTGGGGATAAGTCCAAGTTAATCTTCACTGTTGATTCACCACTCATCACAGCAACAACCTTTTGTAGTTCTTCATATCCAGGGTTTTTTGAAAGTACAGTGTCCACCTTAGCTCTTACTGCATCTGCAACTTTACCTCTACCACGATTCAGTTGTTCCACAGTACTATTTATAATTTCAAAACTTTCAGATAGTGAAAGGTGCCTATTTTGGAGACTTTTGAGCGTTTTTATGATGCATGAAAATGTATGCTGAATGTGAGCTAAGTCATTCTTCACACTTATGTCACAGGTAACTGTTTTCGCAGTATCAATTGAGACTGCATCTTCAGAGTCCAATGCAAGGAGAACATTGTTAATAGAGTCTATATGTTCGGCATAATATTCAACTGCTTCTAGCCATGTACCCCATCTAGTTAAAATTGGCTTTGGTGGCAATGGAATTTCAGGGTACATTTCTTTCAACACGTTAACTCTACTGGGAGCTTTGAGAAATACTTTTTTCACTGATGAAATCAACAAATCTACTTTAGGGAAATTGTCTCTGACCACTTCTGCCACACGATGAAATGCATGCGCCACACAAGTAAAATGAGTCAATTTAGGATATACAACAGATAATGCTTGTCCAGCTTTGACCATATAAGGGGCAGCATCGCTAATAAAGAATAACACATTATCGTACATAATACCCTTTGGCCACAGGATACCCATAGCTTCGTTGAACAGTTTAACTATAGTTTTGTTATTGCACTTTTCTAGAACATCACAATGTAAAAGAATTCGTTCAGAATATTGTTCACTTAACAAACCGATAACTACATTACCAACAAGTCTACCTTCTTTGTCGGGAGTCTCATCAATGGAAACCCAAATTGAACTATCTTTAATTTCATCTCTTATCTTCTGTATTGTCTCATCGTAGATGGATGGAGCATACGTCTTCCTAAGTGTTGACTCATCCGGGATTGTATGTTGAGTATATTTTTCAAGGAATTCCCTGAAGACCTTATTCTTTAGTTTGTAGAGAGGAATATCAGCAGAGATGAGAGAACGGCACAGGTCGATGTTAAACTCAGATCTTACATTCGATGTTGTTGGTTGTGTTAAAAACAATTGTCTCTGCTTGGAATTTAGTTGTTTGTTGGCCTGATGTTTACTAGTTGTAAAGTGTTGTTGCACCAGGAACTTTTGTGTAGATGATACTGCACACTGACACAAATTACAAAATAATATTTTATTGTCAGTTGATAAACCATCTTCTTTAAATTCTGAAATGTAACTTGTTAGTTTTGATTTTAAATTGACTGAATGACGTACTTTTGGCATATTTACCGTCTTTATAGTATGATTTACAAAACTGAACCTATGTGTACTCTGACTGGCATTTAACTGTTGAGCTGCACAACTGAAGTCTGTTAAAAATTTTAAATTAAATTAATACAGTTTTGTAACTTACTTTCCCATTGTTGATAGGACTGCTAATTTTCAAATAACTCTGATGTTAAAGGGATTACTGAACATGTGTTTAAATCTCTATTGTTGAAATGTATTTTTAAAAGTTAATGGAATTTTGTTTTGTTTTATTGTTAAACCTAATATAATATGGACTGTTTTATATGAAATATGGAAAATATATGGAAATTAACGAAAATATGTACTAAACTCTAAAATATGGAAAAATATGGAAAATAAAAGTAGGATTTTTCAACCCTACACATTGTGAAACATAAAGATAATGCAAAATATAAATTATATTAGCTTTATAAGTAAATATGTATTTACATATAAATCCTTTCCCTGATAATTACAGTAACCTGATTAATACATTAATTAAATGAAGAATTGTTGAAAACGCAGTTATCAAATCTGAATGAAGGAATGTAATTTTTTCAGATAGCCTATAATGGACATGGAATTAGAAGATGAAGATGTGGATGTGGAAGTTGAATTTCGCACTTTATTTAATACTTCATCGTTACATTACACACTACACCGAGAAACAAAGAACAGTGTGGGGACAGCTATATAGGAATTCTTATGTATTCACAGCGAGACATGTTGCTACATAGTGAAGCCATATTTATATTACTATACAAGGTCTTTGTGTTTGATATGCGATGATGTTACATAAATTTGAACATCTGACTTTCTATTAATTGTTTAATTTCATTCACAAAATACAAATTTTATAGGCTACAATTATAGGTTAAGTTACCTGTGGGAGCAGGACCAATGTCAACTAAGCCTTATTTCGACCGTTACTCGTGCTACAGGAAAACATTTTTTATAGCTCGACAAACGCATTCTTGCTGTAGTGTGTAACGGAACTAAAGCTGCATCTATACAGTTCAATATCACAATCGCGTATGCGTGCAATGTGGGAAGAATATTGAAAGAATCAAGTTTAAAAGGTACGTTAAATTAAGATGCATGAAGATTTTGTGTCTACATGGCGCGCCGTTTTGAATGTCATCTTCACTGTGTAAATATATTAATTAATATTAAATATTAATCTTGCATTCATTGCTTTAAAGTTGAAAGAAATGTTCAACCGTGTAGTTGCATCTTAATGTATTCATGATCATCAATTCACGGAAAAACAGTTGGCGACAAAGACTAAACAAAAGAACGACCATGCGATAAATTGATAGCGATAAATCTAGCTGCAAAAATTATCGCAAAGTGTGACTGTGATTGGTTGGAATTCAAAATTTCATTACACTTCACTGGTTGAAAATGGAATGACGTCATATAAACGAAATAGTAGTGAAAATCTGCGATCTATTGAAAGCCACAATTTTGCTACTAAAGTGCAACATTTTAATGTACGTTTACTTGTAGCATTTAGCCCAACAACATTTGCAGTTTATGTTATAAGATCTTGGAAAAACGACCTGACATTAACTAGTTAAACATCAGACGGAAAGCAAATAGATTGTGTTGTTTACTCAATAAACAAACAAAACACAGAGAGCAGTGGAAGACATGACGTCACAGTCTGAATCTGTTATCAAGTTGAGAATGTCAAAAGTCAATAAAATGTGTTTCAACTTTCAGATTTGATACTTTGAACATAGAATATATTTCTTTATTCTCTGGACAACTTTCGATAATGTCAATAATACGTATATGCGGAGTAGCCGAGAGATGGATTTACAGCCCTTTATTTTCGACACTATGATGGTTGTGAATGAATACTTGATGCTTACCTGATGCTTAAAGATCCCGAACTTCGATAGACCCTTACTGTCGTAGCACAGCTGAATTCTGCATCACGTTGTGGCGAATGTTTTGCAGAGTTAATCTGGGGTCAGATGCGTGAACACATCTTCCACAGCTAGTCGTAACTCTTCCGTTATGCGATACTGGTTATGACTCCCACTACATGGCTACTAAGGTTACAAGGTTACCAACACGCCAACAGAAATCTTAGTGAAATAAAGGGGAGTACGTCCACTTCTCGGCCACACACTATACACCAATTTTTTTTATCTGCATACGAACCTATCAGGCTATGTAATTATCCAGCTATTCCACATTCAAGTACTGTCTACATCAGTCATGTCAACTGATACCCATAGGCGCAAGTGCGCGCTTTAGAGCTCAGGAGAGCCTGAGCGCTTTACAAGGGAAAGGAAAGAGACAGATGAAAGAGGTGGTATATACCGCTTGGTCGAGCTATATTCAGGATGGCCAGCACTTATTAAAACTGTATCCATGTTAATTTTTAGATTTGTCTGAGGAGTATAATTCCATTATAGGAATGTAAGTTTTAATTTTAATGCTCATTTTTCACAAGTTTGTTTTTTATTCAAAAGGAATATTTTCTCAACTTATTTTATAGAAAAGTGAAATTTTCAGATATGTTTATTTAGTAGCCTTACAGGTACTGAAGCGATGTTTTCGTAAATCTAATATAAGTATCGTAAATACGTATTACTGAAGATAGTGTATTGAGAATTTTGAAAATATTCGCATTGAAAATGTTTCTAAGGAAATGAATAAAAGAAAACAACTACTGTTACATCATAAACAAAAGATATGTGCCCATGTGTTGTAAAAACATCAGCTCTATAGCTTCAGAAGATTTCGAGAAAATAATTTAATATTCTGGTGGTAGGAAGTTGCTCAAAAATATCACCTTAAAAGCATAATGCGATAAGAGTTTTGTTATGTAATATTAGTTACAGTTAAAACATATACAGCACCTAGGTAACTTTGCTTTCTACTATAGCATTGTTTTGATTAGTTTATTTATTACTTTTATAAGGCTAAGATACCATCAATATAAATTCCAGCTTATGTCATACTCAGTCTCTTTTTTGGGATATCACTTTCTTTATGAATGATGTGTTTCATCCATTTAGTACAGTTTAGTTATACTACTATGGAATGTATATGAATATTCCTTTTTAACTCTTTATTATGTTATTAACTTTTAAAACACAACTGCAATATTAAGAAATTGGTGTTAGTACTATTTTTCAGACAATATACGTAATATCAAACAGAAAGAAGCCATATAAAAATAACGACATAAAATTTCATGTTCCATTCGAAGTTTGTGCAACACTGTTTTCTTAATCCAACAGGCTGCTTATTCATATACGTAGCCTTTCCTCCTTCCGTACCTAGCGCTTGATGCCCGCGCACGACGTCAAGGTCAGAAAAATGCGCTTGCTTTGACATCGCTGATCTACATATTCGCTCGTTTATCTTGTCATCTATTCAGCTGTCTATTTATCCCAATCACATAAAATTGTCGTCGCATTTAGGTTTTCAATCTTTATAATCTCTCTCTTGAGTTTGTTTTTATTTTCCTCCTCCGCTTCAAATATGTTACCAAACTTATTTATCCTACATGTTACTCTTTATGGAATTGTTCGTACAAGGCAGGAGTCGTAGAAAGAAGGCCTGAACAGCAGTACATGCAGTCATGATAGCAAGAATTTTAGACCCAGATCAGTGGTTGAAGACATCGGATTATAAAGGTGGAAGATTTTCAATGACAGTAACGTCACAGAGTGAATCCGTAAGATAAAAGAAACAAAACTTTTCTTTGTATAATCAGATTTTATTTAATCAGAAAGACTTAGAAAATAGGAACTGTACATGCCAATACAATATGGTGAAACAAGTAAGGTACTTAGATACATATGTTTCACTCAGTCTATGAAAGGAGCGATGATATCAAATAGTGCAATAGGGCATTTTGGATAAGATATGCGACAATCTGAACCAGATTTTCCACGTTTTTCAGCTAAGGGAAAGTCAGGATGAAGGTTTTCATCTGCAGAAGAGGATGGTCTGAAAAAACAAAACAAATAACGTTCTTAAAATATGTACTAATTTAAAAAAAAGCTTGCTAATACATAATTGATATTTTAATATAAAATATTCATTTTTTAATCTGGAAACACAATAATGTACAGGAGGTAGAGATACTTGAAGAATAAAAGTGAGGTTAAATTTTTTCTTTGATGGCAGAAAGTCAGGTTAAAATTCCAGTGTGCCAGAAATGAAAGTCATTTATTGAAAGAAAAACGAATTTTGTTTCAATGTTGAGTTGCTTACGTAAATATTATATGCAAAATATCACCAAGAAGTCCATTGTGACGTATAGAGCTTTCAGACGTTTCACATATTGTTCTCAAAAGACATTCTCTGCCATCTAGCCCGTAGCTGTGAACAAAGTAAAGTACAAAGAAAATATATTAATCTTTGTTCCTTTGTTTAGTTTTACATTCTCCTTTGATACCGAATTACAACGTATTGTGGTGTAGGGGAAGGCAGATTCTTGCACCAACACCTGAAATAACCACAATATGGGTCCTCTCTAATCCTGTGGTCAGCATGGCGTAAGTTTACCATGGAGACGACGACACCTAATCCCGTGGACAGAAGGTAAATATCCACTGACCACGTCGGGAATCAAACCACAGATCCCATGGATGAAAAGCGGGTTCGCTATCTACAGAAGGCACAATTATTGTAATCGGAGTACGTTAATACATGATAAAATGGTTTACAGTTTATCCGAATCAATCTATACAAAATTTATTATACAATTTAATCGCGAATGAGAAGATTTATATTTATTTATTGGTAACTTTTGACATATACTACAGGTACACACATATGTATACGAAGAATCCCAGTCAGGTATCTCCCGGTTTCACGCTAGCAAGGGGCAACAGCTACCGAAAGACCAAATACCGGCAGTATCGGTCCATTATCTTCTCGTATAACTTATTCAACGCTCGTGCAACTTGATTAATACAAGCATGCACATCTATATTTATAATTTGAATTGGTAATGGAAATTATGAGAAAACGGCCGCACGGATTTTAATAAATGACCCATCATTTTGAAGCTTGGCATCCAAGGATTTTCACAAAAATAATAACTTTCAGTGAAGCCTTAGTTTTCCTTCACAATTTCCCTACTTTCCAAAATCCATCTTTCGTCAGTTTTGAAAACTAATTGCATTTCAGAATAAAACAAAACACACACTACAATAAACAATAGGCTATTACACGAAGGCCATGACCTGCACGATTGCTGACATATTTAGAGTTCAAATTCAATTGGTTATTAAAAACTTCAAGACTTACTAAAAATAATTTACAGGTCTGATTCTGCAGTATGTAATTTTCTGAGTACAGCTGTGTATTGGATATTAAAATCTGCAAGACTTGAGATGGTTTGATGACATTATTACCATTAGAAATTAAATATTATTATAGTTAATGCCATGATGCTTATATAGTAAACTACAAAACTTGCATAAGACAATAATATTGTTATTAAATATCAAATATTTTTATAGTTATTAATCAAGTGGGGTTGGGTATTTTTCATTTACTTAATGGCGGTGTGGTGTAGATATTTATATGCGTCATTCTCTTCAGTATTGGCTCGAGAGAGCGCAAAAATTACAGTTCCTAAGGAAAGACGGTATTACTTACTGATAAAATAAGAGGCCCACAAAATTTTGTAGTCTCTCGATCATTTCGGCAAGATCTCTTAGCAGGATAAAGTGATTTTATCCTCTACATTTCAACTCTACGTGCAGCAGCTATACCAAGATGCGATGTCTATTGTTCGAAAGCATAGCAAACCTGACTTTTTTTTTTTTTTTTTAACTTTCACCTACAATCCACAATAACCTGAAATAGCTATTGCTTTACTTCCTCATGAAAAGCCCATTGATCGTCCTGACATTGTTACTTGCATTACTTTTATTTTATTCTTTATTATAATGAATACTAACCTGTATCATTCTTTTATTCTTTATTATAATGAATACTAACCTGTATCATGTCATAATTGTATCATAGGAGTTGTTTAAAATATTACTTGCTTTCATAACCTTTTGATTTATTATAAAGCAAGCTATAACGAATTTACCAAAGACAGACATTTCTTAATTTGTTTCTTAAAAGTGTGGCACTCCAACATTTACCTGCAAACCTGTAAAAAGGGATGTTTTATTACCGAAGACATTTCCCTACATTATAAAAATCAATGCAAAATGTTTTTAGTCACAACCGTAAATCAGGCACAACCAGTTCTAAGCGTGAAAAAAGTCGCGAAGGGTATATTGTACAAACGGTAACATCGGCGCTCTTGATACATCTAAACTGGCGGTTTCAATGAATTATAACAGCGTTTCTCAAACTATGGTCCGCGGACCACCTGTGGTCCTCGAGGTCTGCCCTTGTGGTCCTTCAAAAAAGACAGAAGAAAAAATAAAATTAGAACGAATTGCATATCACACTGTAGCTTAAAATCTCAGAGTTTGGAAATGACACATGACAATCGAATTTCACTTTTTCTCCCAGTACTGACATTTTATGAAATTTGTTACCCTACCCGTCTATCGACTTCCGACTCTACTCTCAGCAACAAAAGAGGGATTTAAAGCATTATGAACATAGTGTTTCTCGACATCTTTTCCCTGCACATCTGTAACCCAGCCAGGGACCACCCAAATTCATAACAGAAGACCAAAGTACCGAACCTTAATTCAATTTTAAAATATAAGTATACTGGCATTAAAATATGCTATGAAAACGAACAATTTGCTTTCGAAGGGAACAAGAATAAGGTGGTCCGCGGAACTGTCCTGACTTTAAAAAATGATTCCCACTTCAAAAAAGTTTGAGAAACGCTGAATTATAAATATGGAGCTTCTTGTAAGCCAAAAATGTACATTTACGCTTTCGAATAACACTGCTTGCATCCGTGTAAGTATTCTTATGGAAATTCAATAGAAATTAGTAACAAATTCTGGTCTCAATGTCATCGCTCTGATGATAATACTTGGATAGCCAGTAATCTTGATTACGAGAAATATAATATTCCATTTGTATAATTATGCTTTAATATATAATACTATGGGGGTTTTAATTTCACAGGTGATATAAAGACAAACCTATTAAATTTTTCCTCCGTAAATTGATACGCCCGACGCCTGTTAATTTCCCTCTCCGACCTGGCCACCCCTGAGACTATGAAAGGAAGGACGAGCTCCGTGTAGTTGGTCGGCAAGTGGTAATGGGCTTCGATGTTCCATGCCATAGAGACATCGTAGTTGGAGGCTTCTAGCGGGATGGCAGTGGCTAAATACAGCTGAAAAATATTACCATTTAATAATAATAATAATAATAATAATGATAAAAAATGATTTATTACAAATATAAAATATACCATGGTGGAACAAAGGAAGAAAAATGATTAAGAATTTATGAGAAAATACAATATCCATTTTAACTGGGTAATGAAGAAGGCTGTTTTATGCTTGGATAGAAGATAGTTATTTTCGAGCAAAGACTTGAAAAATGTGGCAAGAGGACATGACAGATGAGAACTTCTAAAAGAAGAAATAAGAGTACAGTAGAACCTCTATTATCCGGGGTAATGAAGGGGGTGAACTGAACGGTTAATCGAAAAGATCGAATAATCCGTACCATAAAATATTTTCGTAAATTAAGGGGAGAGGATGGTATTTTTTTAAACTTTTTTCCTATTTGGTGTAAATTATTACTATTTTGTATGTAGAGAGCTCATAGCTGTGGAAACTCAACCAAATATAAATATTTTGAAAAAAAAAATATTTGGGGGCCCAAATTTGAAAAAAAAAATATACCCAATGCAGGATTGTACTAAAACCGATATATGTAAACAGTTTTTAAAGATAGATTCAAACAGTTTTTGCAATGTATTTGTAAAAGTATGTTCTACAAACAGTCTGTAACAGAATTTTGATATTAGTCTCTACGTTTGTAAAATAAACAATTAAAATTTAGTAACAATTTTCTGATTTCCTTTCTTGCAAACAAACTTCGTATTTTTAAAATGAAATCAATTAACAAAATTCTATTACAGAGAAAAGTTTCCTAATAGTCTAAAGAATGAGTGTTCTAAATTTCTTGTTTGTAAATTTAATAGTTCAGAAATTATATCCATTTTGTCTGGCAATATAGCAAAAAAAAATGAAGTTACTGGAAACCGATAAAAGCGGGCGTGTGATTTAAAAATCCATAGCGCAGGAAGTTTAAAAATGACGTCTCAACATCCGATAGGGGCACAAACACCCACAAAATATAATGCAATGCATTCCACACATATCAAAGGGTATTTTAAAGAAAAAAAAATTGAAAATTTAATTTACCGGAAACAAGAATAAAAGTGTGCGAGTGATTTGAAAATCCATAATGCAGGAAGTTTAAAAATGCCGATCCACACATATCACAGGGTATTTTAAAGAATTTTTTTTTTGAAAATTTAGTCATTTTTCATCAAAAATACTATCCTTTCCCCTTAAGTGGATAATATTTGCACTTTTTATATTTCCTTCATGATCTATTATTTAACACTCTAGGTAGTGAATCAGTATTTCTCTCATTTAAGTCTGATTGTCAACGACGGGTTTTTAAGGGGCAGGAAAATTCCTTGTTGGATGTCAGGAGAAAGATAGGAATAGTAGAGGTCTCGTGTTGTAGATTTACGTACTTTTTTATCTTTATTAAATCTCGCACAATTGTAACATCAATCTCGTATTCTGATGCGAGATGAGAGACAGCTTCTCTTTCCTCAAACAACTAAATTATTTGCACTTTTTTCGTTTCTTAGCACAACACGTTTTTTTTGTCGCTCATGGAATATATTTTATATACAGTAGAAGTTGTACAGTACGGCGACTCAACAGTAGACCATACTGTGTAAGTGTCAAGGCTTGTAACAACACTCTCTAGAAAAAAATACGTACTGGTACTAATATAACGTACTGTAATATTACTTCATATGTTTCTGTAGCGAAAAAAAGGAGAGAGAAAGAAAAATAGTCGGATAATCCGGCAATCGGTTAATAGAGTGACGGATAATCGGGGTTTTACTGTATAGTAATACGCATAAATGCAGAGAAGGGAGGCGTGGAGAGCAAAATGTATGGGGGGCAAGTGAGACGAAGAGAAGTTCAGAGTGAATATTGGCAGGAGCAGAAGAATTAAGAGAAGAAACAGTAGAAGAAAAATAGAGAACGAGTGTAAAAGAAGAATCCAGAGCGGGGCAAATGGAGAGAATTAGAAGAATATGAAGGTGAAAAATTAAAGAGTTCAGAAGAAATACGAAGAAAATTAAGATCAGAAGCTAATATGAAATAATGAGAAGGAAGAAGGAAGAAATACAGGAATATCAAATACAAAGGAGGTGGAAGAAGATGAATAGGTTGCTTTTGGAGAGAAAATTTAGATGATTAAGAAGAAAGAAAGGAGAAGGATAGAAAGAATATAAAATAGAAAGATGGAGAAGAGGATTGCAATTTATGTCGGAGGAAAAAAAGAGAAGAGAGTGAGGATGAAATTAAAGTATAAATAATTAAATAGTAGAGAAGAAAGAAGTGAGATTTAGAAGAAGAATTGATTCAATAAAATATGTGAAGTTTTATATGGCCTTTATTAATTACAAAATACTTCATTTTTAAGAATTCACGTTATCATTGTAATATACTAACCCCCATTGTACTTTTATCTGGAAAAATAACGTAGCGAAGTTGCCGAGATAAGATGGGTAAGTTGTTATCAACCTGACAGAAGCTCTGTCCTATGAGTATCAATGCCAGAGGTACTAGAGGCACGGTCCTGAAACGAAAACACAAAAGCTTCGTATTCTTATAGTCTACCATGCAGGGCTCATTAAGTCTCTCTGTAATAATTGAGACGTCTAGAATCAAAACCCTCCAAGTCCATAAAACAAAATTTGTGGGAAAATGGAAAAAACTGTTTCCATATAAATAAACATTCTTGGGATATAAACAATGCTTTTATCAAGTATTTTATTATCATTAAAAACGTTCAAACAAATTACAGGATTGCCCCTTAATTGAAACTAACAAATTCGTGAGGTTAAATTAGCACCTAACTGATTTTGAAACTGAAAAGTGTATTTGGAGGCTTTTGAAAGTAAGAGAATTGGTTCTAAGCATAAAAATGAGTCAAAAAGGAAAACATTTTAACTTAAACCTTAGAAGTTATGTAGGCAATGAAACCCAGACATGAAATATGATTATGCACATGCTTTAAACATAACAGCAGTATAAATTTGAATATATGTTGCACTTTTTAAGTTCATACAAATTTTACACAATATTGTCACATTCCTCTTCCTCCAGATTAACAGTTTCTTCTTCGTCTTCTTATTCTTCACGTTCAATTCTATTGTTTTTTCTTGTTACTACCTTTGCAACAACGGTGTCAGTTCTATAGTTAAACTCATCTTACACTGTTATCTGTTCTTTCAATGCAGATCGTCTTAAAATAAATCTTTTACAGGGACTGAACTTAAAATAGCAGGAGATCTTAAAATTATGTCTGGAACGGAATGGAACTTCTTTATGTCCAACAAACTTAAACTGTTGGATTTCCATTTACTGCCAACAGCATTATTACAAGCTGGTATAGCAGGAGGGCACAAGAGGAGTACCGACAAAATTATGTAATTAATTATTAATTGGTAAGAACATTTTTGTAACACACTACTCACTCTATCCACCATTTCACTGAATATTATTAGAGCAGAAATTAAACTTAACAAGGCTTAATAAGAGCTTAACCACACAAATAATAAATCAACATCGCACAGCTGAGGAATGCTGGGTAAAGCAGTCCCACAACCTGATTGGCAGAAAGGGACTTGGAGGTTTTTGAAACTAACAATGGCCGAAATTCAGTTGGATCTAGCGGATATTGAAACTAACCCTAACTTTTGTCCAGCATTTTCAGAGGAATCCAGCGGATATTGCAGAAAAATAATGCCAGCATCGGATTGCCCATGCGAAGATACACAGAAAAATAACCTTATCTCATTTTTTTCCTTCGAAGGACTTGGCGGGTTTTGATTCTAGACGCCTCAGTTAATCTCAAGTGAACTATAAACAGAAAGGATATAAAATGTTGTTTTCAATAATGCATAAGCTTATATCTGACTGCTTATAATATTAAACTCAAATTGTTGAATGCAATGTTACATGCTTGAAACTGTATGCATCTCAATGAAGAAAAATACGTTAACTATTCAAACTTGCAAATGTTATAAAGTAACATCTTATACTAGCTTCAGGTATCCGGGGTTGCACAGTCAATTGACATTAATTTATATATAAAGTCAAAGCCATTCACCATTGATTCATTGATTCTCACCAACTGGTATTTCTAAAGTTTTTGATAAAAGTGTAAATAGAAACGTTACCTTCAAGGAATATTCTACGATTTTAAAACAACAGCACACCTCTCGGTCCGTTTACGCCCTTTTAGCGTTGACTGAATGATCCACAATGATTTGAGGGAGTGTTGACATCCATTTCATATAATGTCATGTTCACCTTTGCTCTCACTTGACCTTCATAGACAGCTGATGATAAACAGGGAATTCCCTTGTTCCCACTCGAACCCCATTGGGTGTCATAATGAGCTAAACTTTTCCTCATTACTGGTTGCTTGAAAGAATAATTTTTACGTATAATATAAAACTTATTTATATTGGAGGACTTTGGATCTCCAACCCTTGATTCCTATACGAAATCTGAGGTGTTGAAGTAAGAGTAAAATACACAAATCAATTTCATATTCAAATTGGTGTCCCAAAAACCCCAGAATATCAAATTGTATTTCGATTGGAAGACTTCGTCTTAGCCCACGGGATGTCATGGTGAGTTAAATCTTCCTTTTTAATCAAAGAACAAAAAGAAATATAAATATGTATATATTCCTCCTTATCGGTCATCTACCATAACCAATATTATTGCTTTTAAGTAACAGAAGGATAAAACCAAGGGAGGGAGGGTTGTTAGGCACTTGGGAGACATACCAAGGAGTGTCATGGTGAGCTAAAATCTTCCTTATTTTAATCAAAAAACAAAAAAAGAAATAATATATGCATATATTCTTCCTTATCGGTCGTCTACCAGAGCCAATATTACTGCTTTTAAATGACGGGGGATAAAACCAAGGGAGAGAGTTTTTTCGCCCTTAGGAGACATCCCATGGAATATTATGTTGAGCTGAAAATTTTATTAATTATTTTTCTTATAAAAAACAAAGAAAACATACTCTTTATCTTTAGTATTCCGAAACCAGATATTACTGCTTTTAGGTGGTAGGTGGTAACACCAGGAGAGAATGTGATTCGACCATATTTTAATAATTTTATTAGTCTATTTTTTCCGGATTTTGAAGCCTGTGTGTGTAAAATTTGATATCAGTCAAAACCTGTAGATTTTGAATATAAATAAAACTTAGTCTATAAAAAGGAACTGACCATCCTACCCTATTATGTCCTGCTTAATTCAGCTAATTTCATTATTGATGCTTTATTGGTGTCACTTATGAAGTTCCAGTTTTCGGACTGTTCACTAAATATACATGCAGTTCAAATGGGTAAACACGTTGTGGAAATGGTAGGTAATTACACTCAAAATAAAATTACAATAATAATAATATTAATAATAACAGTAATAACAATACTTACTTACAAATGGCTTTTAAGGAACTCGAAGGTTCATTGCCGCCCTCACATAAGCCCGCCATCGGTCCCTATCCTGTGCAAGATTAATCCAGTCTCTATCATCATACCCCACCTCTCTCAAATCCATTTTAATATTATCCTCCCATATACGTCTCGGCCTCCCTAAAGGTCTTTTTCCCTCCGGCCTCCCAACTAACACTCTATATGCATTTCTGGATTCGCCCATACGTGCTACATGCCCTGCCCATCGCAAATGTCTGGATTTTAAGTTCCTAATTATGTTAGGTGAAGAATACAATGCGTGCAGTTCTGTGTTGTGTAACTTTCTCCATTCTCCTGTAACTTCATCCCGCTTAGCCCCAAATATTTTCCTAAGCACCTTATTCTCAAAAACCCTTAACCTATGTTCCTCTCTCAGAGTGAGAGTCCAAGTTTCACAACCATACAGAAGAACCGGTAATATAACTGTTTTATACATTCTAACTTTCAGATTTTTGGACAGCAGACTGGATGATAAGAGCTTCTCAACCGAATAATAACACGCATTTCCGATATTTATTCTGCGTTTAATTTCCTCCCGAGTGTCATTTATATTTGCTACTGTTGCTCCGAGATATTTGAATTTTTCCACCTCTTCGAAGGGTAAATCTCCAATTTTTATATTTCCATTTCGTACAATATTCTGGTCACGATACATAATCATATACTTTGTCTTTTCGGGATTTACTTCCAAACCGATCGCTTTACTTGCTTCAAGTAAAAGTTCCGTGTTTTCCCTAATCGTTTGTGTATTTTCTCCTAACATATTCACGTCATCTGCATAGACAAGAAGCTGATGTAACCCGTTCAATTCCAACCCTGCCTGTTATCCTGAACTTTCCTAATGGCATATTCTAGAGCGAAGTTAAAAAGTAAAGGTGATAGTGCATCTCCCTGCTTTAGCCCACAGAATAGTAATAACAATAATAATATTAATTATAATAATAATGTAAGAAAATCATCTTTATCTGCCATATCCCACAACAAAATATTATTGTTTTTATGTGATAGGGAATGCAGCAAGGGAGAGTTTTTTTGTCCATATATTTATGTAGCCTATCTTTTCTTCCTCAACGTAGAGGTTATGTGTTCAAAATATGGTAACTATCGATCTACGTATATAAATTTTAATTTATATGGAAGAACTTTCGATTTTTCAAGAGTGTTCCCATTATGTCAGCTTAGGGGTTGAAATCTGGGAGAAAACAGACAATTCAACCCCTTAATCGTATTATTGACCAAGAAAACACCAGGATAACAAATTACATTTCGATTAGCAGATTTCAAATTTGTTTCTCCTCTTAGAAGCCACCCCATACGGTGTCATGGTGAACTAATTATTTTTTGTATCAGAGAACAAAAAGAAATCCTCTTTATCAGTTGTATTCATTAATATTACTGCATTTATGTGATAGGGGATGAAACCAGGGGAGGGATGATTTGTCATTATACTCATTATCTTAATGTGGCCTATGATTTTTCTTGGTTGTGAAGACTATTTTATTTTATTTTAGTTGGTTATTTAACGACGCTGTATCAACTACGAGGTTATTTAGCGTCGATGAGATTGGTGATAGCGAGATGGTATTTGGCGAGATGAGGCCGAGGATTCGCCATAGATTACCTGGCATTCACATTACGGTTGGGGAAAACCTCGGAAAAAACCCAACCAGGTAATCAGCCCAAGCGGGGATCGAACCCGTGCCCGAGCGCAACTTCAGACCGGCAGGCAAGCGCCTTAACCGACTGAGCCACGCCGGTGGCTGTGAAGACTATGGTGTAGAATTTCGTGAATATCGGCAAAAGCATGTAGATTTGTATAAAGAAGGAAAATACACACACAGACATTCACATGCACATAGACAAACAAATATACACACATACAGAATGAATCAGTGGCGGCCAGTGAGGAATTCTGGTGGTGGTGCCAAAAATGAAAAAAGTTTGTACGCAAATTACCCTAGTGAAACTGATAATCGCAGCTCACGTTTGCATTGTGTTAAATAAAACACATTAATTAAAACAGCTATTTTACCAGGTGTACAGTTAATAATGCAGCTAGTAACAGTTACAATAATATTTCCGAAACTAATAACGAAATTTACAGATACAGATACAGATAATGCAAAACTTTCACAGTATTGTTAGTCAAATACAAATAACTTTTATAACTAGTAAAATTACTGGCAAAAACACACGAGATAAACAGTAATATAGATAATAAACAAACACGTTTGCACTTTATTTAACAGGCCGATGAATCCAAGGCAGCTGCCTGAATAACACATGTTCATGTCCTGCATAGATCTCATGTATCGTTAACAAAAGCATCAATACTATTGCAACAGTGTAGCGATATTTAGTTGCCGCAAAATAAAACAAATATTACACAACATTAACAAACAATGTTACGTAATATGAAAAAATATTTATCTTTCTAAAAAGAACCATGACTATCTCTGCATTCAATATAATTAAACGGATAATACTTTACACATTCAAATTCAAGTTATGTGCATTAGTTTTGAACTGGCAACATTACATTAACATTTGGCGCGGAACTTTAACTTGTGTTTTTGTGCAAGCCTGCGCTTGATGGTTCCCTTCCTAATGTCTCCAACAATCCTGCCATCTAGCGAAATTTCTGCATTACTCTGCTCTAGCGGGCGGAATATTAACTACTGAGTCAAATTGAATTCGGCTCAGAGTCTGCCATAAGAAACGCATATAAACTAGAATCAGTAGCCTTTTGTACAGTGTTATATGGACGTAGGCAGTGCCACACCGAACTGGCTCCAACGTTCGGAAAAACGCTGCAAGAGTGCGTTCCGATCTGTGCGCGCGCTCGTTCAGATGAAATACGAATAAAAAACTGTAGAAATAAACTATTACAACTGCTTTCTAGGATATTATTTTTTGTTTATTTCATTGGTGGTGCCATGGCACACTGGCACTACCCCAAAAGCCGCCCCTGGAATGAATCGTAAGTAAGGTCATTAATTTCAGAGGGTTATTCTTTGAGATATTTCAAGCAAAAAAGTTTAATATAACTTTGCTTGTTTTTGCTTCCTTTTCGATATACAAATTGTTTTATGTGAAATATTTCATTGCGTTTTATAGGAAAGTCATTGATTTAATTCCCAATATACTCAGTCAATTTAAGAGAGCAGTGTATTATGATAATGAATTATAGAAAGAATTTTAGTTTTGTCCCTTAAATGTGCAGAAATTTGATCCGAACAAATGTAATTTTTCGTTCTGTTAAGGAATTTTACAATGTTAGATTTGTTCAGATCAAATTTCTGCGCATTTGAAGGGCAAAACTAAAATTCTTTCATTAATTTATTATCATAACACATTGCTCTCTTAAATTGACTGATCATATTGCAAATTCTATCAGTGTTTTTCCCAAAACATGCTATAAAATGTTTAATATAAAACAATTTTTATTTTGAAAATTAAACGAGAACGAGCAAATTCTATTAAACTTTTGTTTGAAATATCTCAAAGAATAACCCCCTGAAATTAATGACATTACTTACGATTGTTCCTGTATACACATATACACACATGCACACAAATATATTTATATATATATATATATACCTTGACTTTTATATGTAAGATTAAACAAAGCACTGTAATTTTATCTATTTATTTGCTATTTATATAACTTACAAAATCTCATTCAAAGTGTAAAATTACTCTTAATTATATTAGTTACATTAAAACGTAACGTACTTGAATGTGAAATGTATTGTGACAATTTACAACATACAAGTATTGTTCAACATACAAGTATTGGGAGAGCGTTGGTACGTTTAACCAAGGGTCCCGGGTTCGATACCCGGCCCCGGAACAATTTTTCCCTTGAAATTATTCAAATTAACTTTACAGGGAGTTATTCCTGAAAGCTTAATTTGCATAATACACGTCGCTGTACGTAACAGAAAACCACAATTTAAAGTCACACAGAGTTAGTGTGCACTCAAATGTTGGTTGCTTGACTGTTGTCAGCCCACTTTGAGGTCTGTGGATACAGAGGGAAAAATTGGATCGGTGTCGGCTAGAGTTCCCGGGTAGCTCAGTGGGAGAGCGTTGGTACGTTTAACCAAAGGTCCCGGGTTCGATACCCGGCACCGGAACAATTTTTCCCTCGAAATTATTCAAATTATACAAGTATTGTTTTTGGACAATCTAGTTCACATCTATGTGCGATGGGGGAATTTTGTTTTCTTAAATAAATACTTTGTTATTGTATTTTCCATTTTAATTTAATATTTGACTTAACTACATATTTTTAAGGGGAGAGGATGGTATTTTTTAAAACTTTTTTCCTATTTGGTGTAAAATATTAATTTTTCGTATATAGAGAGCTCATAGTTGTGGCAACTCAACCAAATAAAAATATTTTGAAAAAAAAATATTTAGGGGCCCAAATTTGAAAAAAATATACCCAATGCAGGATTGTACTAAAACCGATATATCTAAACCATTTTTAAAGATAGATTCAAATACTTTTTGCAATGTATTTGCGAAAGCATGTTCTACAAACTGTCTGTAACAGAATTTTGATATTAGTCCCTACCTTTGTAAAATAAAGAATTAAAATTTAATAACAATTTTCTGATTTCATTTCTTGCAAACAAATGGACGTATTTTTAAAATGAACTCAATTAACAAGATTCTGTTACAGAGAAAAGTTTCCTAATAGTCTAAAGAATGTGTGTTCTAAATTTCATGCATGTATCTTTAATAGTTCAGAAATTATATCCATTTTTGTCTGGCAATGTAGCAAAAAGAATGAAGTTACTGGAAACCGATAAAAGCGGGCGTGTGATTTAAAAATCCATAGCGCAGGAAGTTTAAAAATGACGTCTCAACATCCGATAATGGCACAAATACCCACAAAATGTTATGCAATGCATTCCACACATATCAAAGAGTATTTAAAGAAAAAAAATATTTTGGAAATTTAATTTACCGGAAACAACAATAAAAGTGGGCGAATGATTTAAAAATCCATAACGCAGGAAGTTTAAGAATGGCGACTCAACATCCGATAAGGGCACAAATACCCACAAAATGTTATGCAATGCATTCCACACATATCACAGGGCATTTTAAAGAATTTGTTTTTTAATTTACTTATTTTTCACCAAAAAATACCATCCTCTCTCCTTAAGTTATGTTATTTTAACATTACACACCTTTATATTTATTTTATTATAGTTCTGTAACTAATGTCAGGAGAAAAAACTATTTTTACTAAGTTCATTTAAACATTTAAGAGAAATAAAATTATGAACTGAGTGCCAATTACACAAAATTAAAATGTGAAATGTTAAAACATAAAGTGTATGAAGACTTCGTTAATTTTTTTTGTCTCTACTCTGTTAATTTTAGTTGAAAATAGATACAGACGTCACAAAACAAAAGCTTGGACCGTGTACTTACTTCACGCACTCGAGTGTTACCATGGTGATGGGAATTCAGTTCCTTGATATGTACGAAATAATAAGATCTTCAACACACTTATTCCCAAACAAATGACTGCAACATGCTTAGAATTGCATTCTGAAAACAAGGAAGATTGCTTCATGTGCAGTGGCACGGAATAGTTACGGAATATTACTGCAATTTATGTCTGAGAAGAAAACAGTTACAATTATTAACACGTTGGAAATACGTGTCAGATCTGTGAGCTCGGTCATGAACTACCATTTAACGACGTGTTATGAAACGCCTACAAGGGCTCTTGGAACTCACCTTAACCTTTATCTGAGCTCCTATATTAGAACTCATGGTGGCCATTTTGAGTAACATATGTGAAATTGAAGACATCTCCGGAAGAAGGATGTAACATGTAAATTTTTTAAACATGTGATGTACGTGGAAAAAGTAATTCTAAATTATTTATTTACTAGCCATACCCGTACGCTTCGCTGCACTTCTTAGAATTAAATATTGACAAATCTAAATACAGTTTTGTAATTACTTAGCGAATAATAGCTTTTTGTATGTTGTAAGTCGTTTGCTTCTGAGTCATTTTCAAAGTTGTATTTAAAACTATGAATTTAACTGTTATTATCATGCAATACTTCCTGGAGTTGTTCAGTCAACTCTGCTTTTAAGATTGATGCTATCCCGGTCGGGGCACATTACCTGATTGCGATTTTTTCCGGGGTTTTCCCTCAATCCAATATGAGCAAATGCTGGGTAACTATCGGTGCTGAAACCCGGACTCATTTCACCGGCATTACCACTTTCGTCTCATTCAGACGCTAAATAACCTAAGATATTGATACAGCGTCGTAAAATAACCTACTAAAAAGTAAAAGATTTGATACTATATTAAACCTAATAGACAATTGGTCAGCGTCTGAAACGAAATATACTTCAAAGAACTGAAGGCTCTTACTCTCAACTGGAAGAAGATTTCCAATTAAATGACAAGCCTATGCTTGAACTTTAAATGATGGAGTAGAATTGACTTTATGTATTTATTACATAGTTTATTGATTTTATCTATTTTAACACAATTCAATTAGGTATAGCGAGTTAAAATAGCGGAATGCTAAGTTAACGTACTATTACTGCGTACTAAATCAGCACACTCTCGTTGTTCGTTAATTCTCTGAGATGAAAATGAATGTGTACATAAACATTATTTTAAGAAATATAGGAAACGAATAATATATATATATATATATATATATATATATATATATATATAAAGTTTTCTGTGCATAAGAATCTATTTTAATCTTACCTGTCCTCGATTCACTCAGAAGTTACTGTAATAACATTATAGCATTATGTCCATCTAGAGAAACTACACTTTCCAATGGTGAAATAGTAATTATACAAATCGGTTAATTAGCTTCTGAGATTACTTCATACAAACACAGAAACATGTTAAATGAATAGTTTCCTTTGTTGTTGTCCAAGGTCCCTTACAGACGAAGTCTTTAGTTTTCGTTTCATTACAGCCCATTATGTGGCGAAAATAAAAGGAATTGTTATTTTAGCTCATTAAATATCAGTACTATCAAAATTTTGCATAGAATAAAACTTATCGGAAATGATTTTTAAAGAAACTTTTTTATGTAACATTTTTAATGAAAATCAATAATGAGGGAGATATTTCGATTTTTTTTATTCAAGCCCCCTTATAAGCCCCCTTTTAAATAACGTATTTTAACGTTTGTTAACTTTTGTACACTCTTCCTGTCCCCACATGATTTTCATTTCTTATATCTTGATCTGTTCGCGCTTATGGGTTCTGTATTGCACGTAACATTTTCGCGCTTTTATATTCTGCAGTCGGTAACTTTATTTTGGTAAAAGATAGCATGTATATAACATCTTTATTATTTTTATCTCCAACCAGTTGTTATGAAACATGACTTCTATGATTTTATACGTTCGTTCAAACTTTAAACGATCTCTCTTGAAAAACTGCAAAGAAGTGATATATCACATTTTTTTTCCTGGATCCACAGAATTGCGATACTTTATTTCATCGACTTCTATCTACCAGTAGAGGACTAGAAAAAGCATGTTGGACGCATGGCAGCCACAAGAGCGTCTGAAAGAGCAATATATTACCAAACTACAAGCAATGAATAGGAAACGACCAAATAAAAATTGTAACAACAATTCCGAGGGAAATGATGGCAATAAATTTTTTATATTCCTCTTTAGGTTTTGAATATGAGAATCTCTGACGCACTGGAAAGAGTGGTAAAAATGAATTTGCTGTTGAAGTTGTAAATAGTAATGTAAAGTTTGCGTGCAGCGTTTAGTCAAACAAAATTTGCTGTTCATATTATGAAATCTTGGAAAAAATAACTCGAACATTAAGCAGTCAAACATCGGATAGAGAGCAAACGTATTGAGATGTTTATTCAAAACACAAACAAACACAGAGAGCAGTGGAAGAAGTGACGCCAAAGTGTGAGTCTCTCAAGAAGTCTAGAGTGCCAGTTGTCAATAAAATGTCTTTTAATTTTCAGATTTGATACTTTCTACACAGAATTAATTATTCTAACATCTTGCCAGCATCCGATAGTGCCAATATTTTTTATTATAAATTATGGACTGAAATAAGTAGGTAAGAAATATAGTCTGTGAATATAACTGTGATATATATAGCGTAATGTGTTGGTGTTAAATTCAACACAAAGTAGCAATAAGGTAAGATAATTCCGTATATTAAACTCCTCTCATCCTGTTAATAGCTGGTTCGATGTTCATTTAACAAATCTGACTCTAATAGTAATATACGTTACTTAATTTTTGCAAATATTTAAAAACAATAATTAACATTGCAATTTAGGTGAAATTGCAGTGGTAAGTTTCCAATTTATAATTATTAGGTACTATGTTAAACGTCTCTAAAAATAATATGTTAAAAGCCTAAAGCAGTAAAATGAATGTCGCGCTTAAGCGGTAAGACGAGGGAAATTGTTACGTGTGTTACGTTGGGAATACTGAATGTGGTATTTCACACATACCGCGTATTGGTTCTGTGCGGAAAACAAGCAAATACGCACGATCTCGCACAATAGTTATTTGTTGTGATTTTTCATCATTTCTTGAGAAAAATTTCTAGACGATGTTTAACCTTTAAATTGGCAAAACTTCATTTCTCACACTAGTTAATTAAATCGTGTTGGACTATAAAGAAAACAACTATCGCAATGTCCATAGTTTATATGTTGTGCAATATTATAGTGTTGTGAAATTTTAATTTGTGCGAGATCGTGCGTATTTGCTTGGTTTCCGCGGAAAGTCTAAAATTCCACATTCAGTATTCCCAGCCTAACACACATAACAATTTCCCTCTTCTTACCGCTTAAGTGACATATTGATTTTACTGCTTTAGACTTTTAACATATTTTTAGAGACGTTCAATATAGTAATAATTATAAATTGGAAACTTACCACTGCAATTTCACCTAAATTTCACTGTTAATTATTGTTTTTTAATATTTTCAAACATTAAGTAAACTCTACAACTCCACTAAATTTACTGCATTCGTGATGCAAGTAACATTAAGGAAGCCCTGAAAAATCAACAAGATTCCTGAATCACCATAGACAGGGGGGGAAAAAGACAGACGTATATCACGGCCTGCTGGAGTATAGTAAACACAGAAAACATTTTAAAGCAACAATGTTGAAGACAGATATTTTTGTTTTGCAAATTTGCCGTCATTGAGCAGAAACCAAGATGGAGATTTCATTAGATATTTTTGTTTTTCAAATTTGCCATCATTGAACAGAAACCAAGATGGAGATTTCATTGCAACTAATTAGTAATTCCTCTTTCAGGTAAGTAATAAACGATCTTCGCACAAAATAATGTACGATGCACGGGCGGTATGTTTTCTTCCAATTCTCGGAAATTAAAAAAGCTCAACTACGTTTCGCTTTTTCAAAGTTTTCCTCGAACATAAAAACTTCAACATACCGCTCTTGTAACGCATATTACTATTTCCTACCAATTTTTTTTCTATTGTTCTATTAAAATTATAGCATTTCGCCTCTTAACCTGTTGTATACTATAGGATAAATTGCCAATTTAAGGGTTAAAACATATTATCCTTTATAGTTTCAGGCCATCAAACCAATATCAGTTCATAATCTCATTATCAATAAATTTTGTCTATAAATAAGATTTTGTTAAGAAATGCATTTACATATCCAGGCACTTACTGCACTAGCGTCTGAGTGAGATGAAGGTGATAATGCCAGTGAAATGAGTCCAGGATCCAGCGCCGAAAAATAGCCAATATTTGTTCTTAATGGGTTGAGGGAAAACTCCGGGAAAAACCTTAACCAGGTAACTGGTTCCAATCGGAATTTGAACCCGGGCTCACTCGTTTCACGGCAAAAAATGCTAAACTTTACTCTATAGCGATGAACCCACTTACTCTATGTAACTGCTAGGATATGTAAGTAAATAAAAAAGTAACGCATTGAATAAATGAATAAGTAATAATAATAATAATAATAATAATAATAATAATAATAATAATAATAATAATAATAATTTTATTTTCCCTCACGCTTCACCAGATTGAAGGCATAATATAAATAAATAAGTAAATGAAGATGATTGCAATTGTGCAAATAAAATGAAATGATACCGAAATGAATATTAAATAATTAAACAATATATTAATAAATAGAAAATGTGCAAGTGAACAACGAATTTAAAATTTAATCAAATACACAAAACGATAAGCCTTCAGGAATAAATAAGTGATAAAATAAATATATTAAACTCTGAGATAGAGTGAATTATTAGTACATTATGCAACGACCCTATAATTACCATTATAGCAAAGTTTCATACGACTTTTTGTGCTCGACCATATTTCTAACTTGAAATTATTCATAAGTATTCATGTTATTCTTATCTGAATGGGGAGCGTAACTGACCTTATACAATATCTCGTAAATTGTGAGATATGCGCAGACGCGAGGGTATTGATTTTTTCCGAGAAACAAATGTCATTGACCTTGATATAATCTAGAGAGTAAAATAAACATTAATCTTGATATAACATTGAAATTGATTTAGACATTGAAAAACGAGGCGACAAATTGAATTTATTTGAATATTATTTACAATTAACGCTAATCATTATAGTAACAGAACATAACCTTCTGCGACAGTATTGGATTTCCAGACTCCGTGACGTTTCGCTAGTTGTCTTTCGATTACATATCCGAGAATAATCGATACTTGCTCTTTCATATTGCTACAATGGTGATTTCTGATTGGTGGAACACCTGAACTTTAATGAATAGGTGTACTTTAATGATGTCCATTAAAGGGCTGCTACCAGGTGTATAATTACTACATTTCGGCATGGTCGAGCATAAAATATTATAATATATCACTAACTATTACGTAAACAAATATGCATGACACAATCAATAAGTAAATGGAATAAAGACATTCAGTCATTTGCTGTCATAATACACTGCTCTCTTAAACTGACTGAGCATATTGGCAATTTTATTAGTGAAAATACGGGAATTTTACTTGAACCAAGTAAAGAGATAGATTTGGAAGTAAATCCCGAAAAGACAAAGTATATGATTGTGTCTCGTGACGAGAATATTGTGCGAAATGAAAATATAAAAATTAGAAATTTATTCTTTGAAGAAGTAGAAAAATTCAAATACCTGGGAGCACAGTAACAAATACAAATTATACTCGAGAGAAAATTAAACACAGAATAAATAGGGAAATGCCTGTTATTATTCGGTTGAGAATCTTTTATCATCCAGTCTGCTGTCAAAAAATCTGAAAGTTAGAATTTATAAAACAGTTATATTACCGGTTGTTCTGTATGGTTGTGAAACTTGGACTCTCACTTTGAGAAAGGAACATAGGTTAAGGGTGTTTGAGAATAAGGTGCTTAGGAAAACATTTGGGGCTAAGAGGGATGAAGTTACAGGAGAATGGGGAAAGTTACACAACACAGAACTGCACGCATTGTATTCTTCACCTGACATAATTAGGAACATTAAATCCAGATGTTTGAGATGGGCAGGGCATGTAGCGCGTATGGATGAATCCAGAAATGCATATAGAGTGTTAATTCGGAGGTCGGAGGGAAAAAGACCTTTGGGGAGGCCGAGACGTAAGTGGGAAGATAATATTAAAATGGATTCGAGTGAAGTGGGATATGATGATAGAGACTGGATTAATCTTGCACAGGATAGAGACCGATGGCGGGCTTATGTGAGGGCGGCAATGAACCTCCGGGTTGCTTTAAAGCCAGCAAGTAAGTAAGTATATTGCGAATTGAAATGACTGGCTTTTCCAAAGTACACTGTTTCATATGAAACAATTTTTATCTCGAGAAGAAAGCAAAAACGAATAAAATTGTATTCAACATTCTGGTTTGATATATCTCAAAGAATAATCCCCTGATCACATTACTTTCTTTTTACTCTGTGTTTATTTCACTAATTTGATTTTTAATGCGGTTATTATAAAATTCTGTTTTGGTTATGAGGGTGAATTTACAACTTACTCTCATCAAATGTCTCCACTTTTATTAATGCTTCGAACTTACAATCATCTATCAAATAAAGAGGATTTAGATTTCTCGTTATCGTACAATATGTAGAAGAAAAAGTTATATACAGCAATAGTTTCATGATATGTTGGATTCTAGTTGCATGTTAGTTGTAGTTGTAGTCAGGTATCATGCTGGTTGGAACACGTGTTCTGTAGTAGTGAATTTCTTAAATAAATTAATTAAGCCTATTAGTCCTACTATATTATAATACTGTATACTGAATTTATTAACATAGTGTTATATTTACTCTGTAATTTGCCAATTATAGCTACATTTTACATTTTTGGCTATGATATCTATACTTAACTCGTTTTAATTTTTTTTGTATTTTTCATTTATATCTATATATGTGTCTTTTATTTAGGTAGTACCTATTTGTTTTTTTTTTATTTTTAATTTGTAATTACACTTGTATCTTGGATTTGTTTCTGTCTTATCATTTTTTTCATGTTAAATGCAATTCTGTGATTTTTTAAACAAATCTGTACTGTCTATTGTAATTGGGGCTTTGCCCTGTTATAGACATAAATAAATAGACAGACAGACAGACAGACAGACAGACAGATAGACAGATAGATAGATAGATAGATAGATAGATAGATAGATAGATAGATAGATAGATAGATAGATAGATAGATAGATAGATAGATAGATAGATAGATAGATAGATAGATAGATAGACAGACAGACAGACAGACAGGCGGGCAGGCAGACAGGCGGGCAGGCAGATAGATAGATAGATAGATAGATAGATAGATAGATAGATAGATAGATAGATAGACAGACAGACAGAGAGACAGACGGACAGACAGACAGACAGACAGACAGGCAGGCAGGCAGGCAGGCAGGCAGGCAGGCAGGCAGGCAGGCAGGCAGACAGACAGACAGACAGACAGACAGACAGACAGACAGACAGACAGACAGACAGACAGACAGACAGATAGATAGATAGATAGATAGATAGATAGATAGATAGATAGATAGATAGATAGATAGATAGACAAATAAATAAATAAACAAATGAATAAATAAACTTTGTAACTATGGCTAAAATTATGATAGGATGTAATCACTGTAACGATGGAAAAACCTAAATAAAATGGCGGCATTAAAAGTATCGCCAAATTTTGTACCAATACCAATAAAAATAAAATTTTGACACCAATTAACAAATGGAGTATATGAAGAACACTGTAACGTTAGGAAGCAACATGCAGGAATGAAGAACGGCGTGTTTGTTTTTGTGTGCAGGATAGCCAACAGTGTCATAATGAAGGATAACGGATTCTTCCAGCGCTGCGTGCTCATGGCCTGCTGCATGACGGCGTGGCTGTTTGATGAGACGTCGAGCAGAAGCGACGTCGCGACGGCCAATAGAATGCATCGTTCATCTCACAGCCGGAAGCGCCGCTTTCTGGTCTACCCAGAGGGAGGAAGCTACGTGGAGGTAACTTGTCGTATCACGCCCTGTATCAGTGTGAGCCTGATAGATCTTCATGCTGCACACATCTCTTCAGATCTTATATGGACGTCACAAGCTTTGTATTATTTTTACGCTGTACGTACGTACATTCATGGAAAGAGGAAGTGGCCCATTTAGAAATGTTTCCATAGCAGCCATGCAGTACAGCTGTATCGGAAATTTGTATCAGACTGTCTTTATGATTCCATTAAACTCTTTTCTAGCTGCACACGTTTAGGAAAATGATGCTAATCCGTCCTTTCTCCTACTCAGAAAATTTTAATTAACGGTATTATACCTTTACTCCATATAATAAAATGTACAACACTCCCCCATTGGCATTAGAAAACGTTAATTCCCACTTTTGGTCTCTTACAATATTTCCATTTAAAATCTCAAAGATAAATGCAACACGAAATGCAAGCAGTTCCCTACCATTTGCACTAACTGCCTTATCTTTACTGCATGTATTCGCTTTTCTCTTTTCCTGTTCACCATCCACTCAATTCCAGAAGAAATATTTTCTATACCGATCCTCGAATTACAAGGGGCAGTAAAAAGTTTCCGGACTGCCCTGAATGTAGGCAACACAAAGGATATGATATGATAATGATATTATATGATATATGATATGGTATGGTATGGTATGATGTGATGTGATACATGATATATGATATGATTTATTATATATGATATATGATATGATTATGATATGATATATGATATGTTATATGATATGATATATGATATGATTATGATTATGATGTGATATGATATATGATGTGATGTGATATGATATATGATGTGAAATATGATATGATATGATGTGATACATGATATGTGATATATGATATGTTATATGATATGATATATGATATGATTATGATTATGATGTGATATGATATATGATGTGATGTGATATGATATGATATATGATATATGATATGATATATGATATATGATATATGATATGATATGATGTGATGTGATACATGATATATGATATGATATGATATATGATATGATTATGATTATGATGTGATATGATATATGATGTAATGTGATGTGATGTGATATGATATGATATGATATAATATGATATGATGTGATGTGATCTGATCTGATATGATTTATGATATGATATATTATATATGATATGATATGATATGATATGTGATGTAATGTGATCTGATATATTATATGATAAGATATGATACGATTATGATATGATATTATTATGATATGATTATGATATGATATATGATAGGATATGATTATGATATGATATATATTAAGATATGATATTATTATGAAATGAGATATATGATATGATATAATATGATATGATGTGATGTGATCTGATCTGATATGATTTATGATATGATATATTATATATGATATGATTATGATATGATATGATATGATATGATGTGATGTGATGTGATGTGATCTGATATATTATATGATAAGATATGATACGATTATGATATGATATTATTATGATATGATTATGATATGATATATGATAGGATATGATTATGATATGAGATATATGATATGATATGATATAATATGATATGATGTGATGTGATCTGATCTGATATGATTTATGATATGATATATTATATATGATATGATTATGATATGATATGATATTTTGTGATGTGATGTGATCTGATATATTATATGATAAGATATGATACGATTATGATATGATATTATTATGATATGATTATGATATGATATATGATAGGATATGATTATGATATGATATATATTAAGATATGACATTATTATGATATGATATATGACATGATACGATATATGTTATGATATGATATGATATATGATATGATATGATTTATTTATTTCTACAGCTCTTAATTTAGTAATGGGTCGCCACCACATCTCTGTATTCGTACTCCCCATCACCTTCTAATTACAATAACACATACAAACTTTCATCGACGTGTACAGTCATTTTATTAGCTAATCCTATTACTATAATACATACCCTCAATTTGCTCTCTAACCTCTCACCTTAAAATTGTCCCTTCTATCTAGTGAACATCTCACGACTTTTATTGTTTACTTATATTTGAAGCAGGCCTACTTCCTATTGTCTAAAATTTCCCTAATTTTAAACTAACTTTTACTAACTCTACTTAATCAAAATCATTCACTTTCATCTCTAATTTACAATGAGTTCTACCTCTCCTCACTTCTGTCATCACCCTTATCCCCTATTTCTCCATTAGTCACTGAATCACATGTTTATTTGTTCACTTCTACTATTTTTGTAAGTCAGCTCAACCTTCATTTGTAAACTTACTTTGAAACACTTCCTCTCTTCCTATCATTTTAATTTCTCTGATTGTACGCTAACTTACACATAGGATATAGGAAACGGAGAAGTTATCTAGCACCAGGGAAACATCTGGCATATATACAGCCTACTAAATGCAGCAGTGAGTATAGATTAATTATTGAAAGTAAACAGTACAGTCACTATGACGGCAAAGGATGCATGTCAAAAACCGATTCTGACACAACCTCGTTGTCTTTGCAGCTGATAATGGGGTTCGGTCTGCCCATTCTGGTGCAAGAGCAGAGCCTGACGATGGGCACAGTGGTCAAGCTGCTGTACTCCGTGCCGACCAACTCCACGCATTACACAGATCCTGCCTTCAGGGAGAGGCGCGCTCCGAGGACCTCTCGTTGGGACATCTACTCTATGTTGGAAGCTACCTGCGACAGGTACGGTCTGTTCAAAACCAGGGACGTATTTACAGGGGGTCCAGGAGGTCAGAAACCCCACCCCCCAAAGTATTGGATTTTCAATTTTGGATGCATAGTTTGACAACTTCATGTGAAACCCCGTACAACACGCCAACTTCTGGAAGCTCTCTCTTTCTTCTTCTCTCTCCCTCGCTCCTCGTCATTCAGTCACCAATCACCACGTAAATATCTGAGAGGGTGTGTGTGGGCATCGCGACCAATAGAAGAACCACTCTCCAGTATTACCACAATAACGGATTCTTCATTTTTGCCTCGACTGTCGGCTAGGAAGGTTCCATTATGCTAGCATTGCAGGCAACTAGTCAACCTTTTAATGCTTTTGTTAGCAGGTTTGACAAACTGTGAGTGGACCTGCAAGTACATAGTGCATAGTGCT
Organism: Periplaneta americana; assembly: GCF_040183065.1. Classification (NCBI taxonomy): domain Eukaryota; kingdom Metazoa; phylum Arthropoda; class Insecta; order Blattodea; family Blattidae; genus Periplaneta; species Periplaneta americana. The sequence goes on along the minus strand of NC_091117.1, from coordinate 215,909,437 downwards.
CCCTCCCTTCCCCCCGTGCTTTCTCACTTGCTCCTCCCCAAGACAGCCAGCGCTCACGTAGTAACTCGGTCAGGGTTTCAGTTCGATTTGTCAATCTATAACAGGTGATGATTAAATCGTTGATATATGGTGGTGGACTATTTATTGTTGAATAAGATAATTAATTATCGATTGATTGTAAAATGTGATTTGTTGGTTGTTGTTTGGTGTTGGATTATTAACGTGTTGGAGATTAAAAGTGTTATTTGTTTCATTGATAAAATAATGATGAATGGTTATTCAGGTTATGAAGTAATTATTGTTGATCTTTACAGACTCGGACTAGACGGCCGCGCATGCGTCTTGAGAGCGATATGTGAAGCCGCAGACGCCACTCTGCAGTATAACGGGCTGGCAGGGGAGATTATTCACGTCTTGCTAACGTGAGTAATTTACATGACTTTTTTGTAGAATCTACAGACTATTTGAAAAGAACAGGGGAAAAACAATCAAAGTGACAATTCTCATAAGGGTGATATCATCTAATTCAGTAAATTACTGCAGACTTTAGTGTTTGTCTTATCACAACTAGTAAAAGAGAATTGTCACCATGGATACAGCCATCCTTTCCTACTTTTTCATTAGGAACAGAAGTAAATTTTGCAGTAATATAGTAGTATTAGTATTTATTTATTTAACCTGGTAGAGATAAGGCCGTCAGGCCTTCTCTGCCCCTCTACCAGGAGGTTCCAACTACAATATCAACAATAAAATTACAATTAAGTTAGTATTAAATTTACAATTACAATTACAAATAATATTACAATTAGTATTAAATTTACAATTACAATAAAATCAAAGTACGAAAAGATTACCTGAATAATTAAAGCTAGATAATTTATCATAGAGAAACAAAGAATATTTTATATTTACTGAATTACAAATTAAATCTAGAATAACAAAATTGTATAGTGATGAAATTACTGAATATTGAAATATTTTGTGATAGATTAAAGAAACTATTTACAAGAAATCAATTACTGACCAAGTGCCTAGTAAGTTTTCGTTTGAATTCAATTTTATTTCGACAGTCCCTGATGCTAGCAGGTAGCGAATTCCAGAGTCTTGGCAGGGCTATTGTGAAAGAAGATGAGTATGAGGAGGTGCGATGGGATGGTATTGTTAGTATTGTTTCATGACGAGAGCGTGTGTTCAGATTATGGTGGGAAGAAAGGTAAGTGAAGCGAGACGACAGGTACGAAGGAATAGAAGAGTTCAAGATTTCGAAGAGAAAGAGAAGTGAATGTAAATTTCTTTTCTTATCTAGCTTAAGCCAACCTATTGCTTCCAGGGATGGGGTAATATGATCATATTTACGAACATTGCTTACAAAACGTACACACAAATTATGAGCACGTTGAAGTTTCATTTTGTTGTCGCTGGACAATATACTGAATTAGATGACATCACCCTTAAGAGAATTGTGACTTCGATTGTTTTCTCCTGTATTCTTCATTTGTCCTCATGCTTCAGATAATAAATTACAAAAAGTTATAAAATTAAATATATAATTTTTCCATTTGGACAAGTGCTCTAATTCAGTAAGGAAAATTAAAAATATAGAGATTTTTCAAATGTAAGAGATAGGTACATCAAAATACTACAACTTTAATAAATGCCGAGTCTATTTGGAAAATAAAACATTACTTGAACACACATAAGAGGGGTTTTGTTTAAACATTCATGCTGAAACTGCCCGGGTAGAGAAAAAGGAATTGGGTGGGTCATTGACCAAGAAGAAACTGCCTACTGAAGGATGCACTGGAAGGAATGGTGAACGGGAGAAAAGTTATGGGTAGAAGAAAATATTAGACTACAACGACATTAAGATAAATGTGTCATATGTGGAGACCAAGCGGAAGGTAGAAAATAGGAAAGATTTATGAATGCTGGGCAGTGTAAGACCTACCCTTGGGCAGAAAACTATGAATAAATTCGTGGTTAATGCTACGTAAACGTTCATAAGAAATATTGATGAAACAAAATGAAGAGGAAAAGCATAAATCATGAACAATTTTATTATTGAAACATAAGATTTACAAAATCATTAAAGTTATTAAAACATCAATAACAATCCCTATACGTATCCTCAAACTTGTACATATGGGATCTCTCTGCAGATCTGCAAACGTGCATAGAACTATTTTTTTTTTTTAATAAAGATTCATTTCTTTAATAACTTAACATCATGTATTCTATACATAGAAATTGTTTCAAGTAAAGTCATACACAGGGCTAATATCTGGCGACCTTGAAGGCTAAGGTACAAGAAACTACTATAACACAGTCGCGAAAAGTGTTGATTATAAATTCTTTTACAAGTCTAAAAAAAATCATTTATTTATTTATTCCATTTTATTTATTTATTTATTTATTTATTTAGCTAATAATTGTAACATAAAATGTAATAAAAACAGAAAAAAAAACTTTTGTTCACTCCTGAAAGAGTAGAACTTGAGCTTAGGAGAGGATTCCAGAAAATTAATTAATTAATGATATAACATAAACATAATATATATTCAGAATTACTGTCTTATGTAACATCATGCACAGAAATAAACAGGACTAATATCTGGCGATCTTGAAGGCCAAGTTACAAGAAACTGCATATTATGACAATCTCGAAAACTGTTGCTTAAAAATTCTTTTACAGGTTCAAAGATGAGAAGAAATTAACCATTCTGTCTGAATGTGTTTTCAGTGTTTTAATATCGTAATAGTGTACTTAAATTCGAGTCATTCAGTATTTGGATTTGCTCTGAGCTCCTTAGCATGTAAATTGTAGAAGTATGTCTATCGTATATAAAGGTTAAAGATGGAATGCAATGTGAAAGCCTAATGCACAAACGGGGAGAAAGGAAATACAGGCAAAAATCGCAATTGGATTTGCTCACCATTAATATAAAATTGATGTAAATTTTCAAATTTCAAAATAAAAAAAAAAATAGCATCTCGAAATAAAATCATTCAAATTCTTCCGTTAGTTTATGAGAAAAATTGGCACTTGTGTCTCAGTGTTTTCTATTTTATTACAAGGTTCTTTTTTATAATATTTTATTAAAATTATTATGTTTTTAGTGGTATATCGAAATTACACCTAACGTTCACTAGAGTTTCCTTAAACAGTGTTAGAAATTTCAAACAGATAACTTTAAAAGTTGAAAAGATGAGAAAAATATGAACTGTTGTATTTTATAGTAGATTTACACTACCTTTTCCTTAATTATTACTACGCAATTGCAGGATCAACATCGACAACCCCTTATCCGTGAACACAACATACAAACCAGATATTTTATAAACAAGCTTATACAGTGCGTTTCAAAACTTATGCATATTTTCTGCTACAGCTGAATGGAAATGTTTTTATAAAAACGCTCAGACACATCGAACAGTATATTTTAAAAGACACTTTTTCACAAAAACAAATCGTTCTTGATATCATTGTTGTGCGAGTTGTGATGTTATCGGAAAACACTTTTAAATAACATCCTGTATTTTTTTGTATGCCATCTGAAAGATTTTATTATTCTCAACGGTTACACAAGCTATCAATTGTTTTATACAACAAACGTTGCTATGGTAACACTGAGCAAGAGTTCAGTTACCCACAAACCAAGAGAGCATTTCACGGGATTTTCTATTTCACCATATTCTTTTCTGGATTTGCACAGTCAATTTATTTAAACCTTTGAGTGTTCACACTTTTGTTTATTTTATTTTGTGCACGTGTAAGAAGACTTTGATTTTGACAACGTCCTAATGGAGGTAAAAGAAATGAAATTTATTTCATATATGTATAAGAATCTTGGACACTACCAATTTTGTTGCTTAAAGAAGTAGAGGAAAAATTAATTCAATTTAGCAGAGCGAGTTAGTTTAGGAAATTCTATCAACTGTCCAAAACTTAATGTTTTAATATACCGTAGAACTACTCGTACTTTCAATTGTTAATACTTAAATACTCTATTACAACAGTCTAGTATGTACAGTCACGAAGCTCAATACGTAGTAAATATGCATCCATAGATAGTTGCTAACCACTATGATCGCTACTATCGCCTCATTACAGACAATGCGAAATAGTCGCTGCACAGTCTATTGTTCCTAGCACCCTCACAACTCAAGCTTCGTGACTGTATATACAGGGTGCGTCAGAAAGAACGGATGGATTTCACATGGCAAGAAAATTGTAAAGATTCATCAAATCAAAAATTTATTGTTATCAACATATTCACCAATACATGCAGTTTATTTATGTAAAACAACATTATCCATATGATGTCCTTGGCTTTCAATACAGGTATCGAGGCGTTTTCTGATGTTCGCCATCACTTTCACAGTCATAGCTGGTGCAATTGCCACGATTTCTTCACGAATCGCTGTCTTCAGTTCGTCCAGTGTATGTGATCGATGTTTACAAACTTACGCCTTCAAATGGTCCCAAAGAAAGAAGTCGCAGGGCGCGAGATCTTACCGTAGCCTCGGACAATCTCAGTGCAATAGAATTTCGTCCAGGTGATTTCTTCTTTAATGTTGAACCTGTGATACGAAATGAAGCCTCCCACCGCAAAATTGTATTCCGAGTTGGAATCCTAGCGTGACATCCGATGTCGAAATGAGTCCTGAGTGGCGGTCACAGACTCTTCATTTTTCAAAAATGTCTCTACGATGAAAGCACGTTGCACACCAAACCAACACCATGTTCTCAACTGAAACTGCATTCTATGGCTGACCCAACAGTCGTGGTCCCCCCTCACTATATCTCTCTCCTCGTCGCGTATCGATAGTTTGAAATCCATCCGTTCTTTCTGACGCACCCTTTACTAGACTGTGCTATTACAGCACAAATTTGATGACTTTCGAAATTCTACATATGCCCAGCTTAGGAACGTTTGCAAAAAGAAATGTATTCATTCGCGAAAAATGAAGTAGTTCTTATCATTTTCGTAAATTACACAGCTAGTAGAGTTTCCCTATGAATTTCGTTAGCAAAATTGTACTAAGCATTCAATATTCAATATATTGATACATTATATGTAGGGAATTTTTTTGAAGAATTAAGAGAGTTACTATTATATTATATTGACTGAAATAAGGAGTGTTTTGATGTTTAAATTTATAACGTGAATAATAATGCTGATTTAAGGGTAAAAGACGAAAAACACTGCCCATCTTTCGTAATGTCACATGTTTCGTGTGAATATTAGTGAGAAATAATGAAAAAAAACTTTCATGCAGTATTTATGTGGTCTCAATTTTGTATTCCAGGCCCTCGTCTACAACTGAGGAAAGCAGGAGTTACATGGACAGCGAGTATCACGCCGCAGAACGTCTGGGCAAGGAAATATCCGGCAGTTGTCATCTGCTGTATTCGGAGTGTGGCGTTGGACTTCTTGATTTCATATCTAAAATTGAATAATTGATTTCTGTATGACATTTTAACACTGTCGTTGATGTTCGCACTATATATTAATACGTAATAAACACAGATACTTATTGAACGGATGCAAACTGTATAGAATTTAAGATTGAAATTTAAGAAATTTACATACAGCATGAGTCAGGAGGAAACGTACTGTCTTCGCGCTACGAGTTGGCGCGGGGAGTAGATAGGCGGGACGGGGGAACTTTACGCTACACTCTGACCTGAAAACTTCGTCCACTTACTTGGCTACACGGGAACGGAGTCAGACATAAAAGATTCCGCATCTTCGGTGTTGCCGCTATGACTATCATTACCGAATCTCTCAACAAAGCCATTAGCCCCACCGCCCCCATCCTGATGAACAACAATGAGTGTTCTGGACAAATTTACGGTAGTCAAAACTCCCGTAACATTTTTATCGTGCCAGAACTTGGGAAACGTTAAATTGGTAGGCCTATCTATCCGCATTTCGTCCAGATACAAAATCGGTTTTTCCACTTTCCTAAGCTTTCTTATTTGCTGTAGATATCTTCACGTATTCCAATTTACAGTGTTTTCCTCAATTTTTTTGCTGCACACTTCTTCCACCTGAAATCCTTTTTCTTCAGTATTCGTCTTAATATTGTCTTTCATTTCAAATCAATTCTCTCTTGTAGCAGGGGTAAAAGCTTGTTACTACTTTTTTTTTAGTTGGTTATTTAACGACACTGTAATAACTATGTACTAGCTTCTTCAGTGTCGATTGAATTGATGATGGCGAGATGGTATTTGGCAAAATGAAACCAAGGATTTGCCATAGATTACCTGACATTCGCCTTCCGCTTGGGAAAACCTCGGAAAAAACCCAACCAGGTAGTCAGCGCAAACAGGAATCGAACTCACTCCCGAGCACAACTGCAGATCAGCAGGCAAACGCGCTACCTCCTGAGCTACGCCGGTGGCCCTCTTTCTTTTTCAAATAAAAATTCTCAATTATATCTTTTTTGTCAATCTCCCGTCGAAGTCATCTACATTTGCGTTTCGGTAGTCTGGACGTTTGCATTTTTTTTCTCCTTCAGGTGTCGACAACGCATTTTCTTCTGTGCAGTCTTTCATTTCATTCCTTATACGCTGTATTGTTCTTGTGGATAGATTAGAGTACTTTTCTACCTTTGCTATAGGTTTCGTAAGAGGAATGCAAAGGTACTGTTGTTCTTTTTCTTCATCACAGAATTATTTCGCACTTATAATAATATTCCTTTCTTCGCTATAGATTGTCAGTCCTTGTTTCCTCTTTGTCGACATATTTACAATAAACAAAAAACTGCTATAAACCTAAATAACAGTATACAATAACATAAATTCTATTAACCGTATTATTATCAACACTATTAACACGAAAAGCAAAGGATAACTAAAGCAATACATGATCTGTGGTATACTGAAAACAATTGTCTTGTTGAAACTAATAAAACACTACAGTAAAAACCCCACTATTATTTTCACAAAGTCGCAAAGACTCATAGACACGTACAGTAGATGTTTGTGAAACAGGAATATTGCAGTGAACAGCGCGGTGCGCATGCGCGACTGTTTCCCCTCCGCCCCGTCTAAGTACTTCAGCCGCCTTCTCCTGGCGTGACAACAGTACATGGTGTGAGGGTGATAATATTGGTGATTCTGAACAAAAAAGTTTCTATGAACATATGCCCTTTTCTTAACAAAATCTGACATAGAGCTGTTTGAAAATCAGTCTCATGTACTTCATCAGCACTCATAAGCGGACACAACCAAAACAACATTATTTTTTATGCTCGACCATGCCGAAATGTAGTAATTATACACCTGGTTGCAGTCCTTTAATACATGTCATTTAAGTACACCTACTCATTAAAGTACAGGTCTTCAGCCAATGACAACTCAGCTTACAGGTGTTCAGCCAATGACAAGTCAGCTTTGTACCGTTATAAAACCGCAAGTATCGATTATTCTCGGATATGCAATCGAAAGATAATTAGCGAAAAGTCACGGAGGATGGAAATCCAATACTGTCGCAGAAGTTTATGTTCTGTTACTATAATAATTAGCGTTAATTGTAAATAATATTCAAATAAATTCAATTTGTCATCTCGTTTTTCTTTGTCGAATTCAATAATCAAGGTTATATCAAGTTTAACGGGATTACATCAAGGTCAATGACATTATTGTTCCTCGGAAAAAATCAATACTTTCGCGTCTGCGCGCATCTCACAATTCACGACCTAGAACAAGGTCACTTCCGATCTTGTCAGATACAAATAAAATGTATACATCTGAATAATTTCAAATTAGAAATATGGTCGAGCATAAAAAGTCGTATGAAACTTGCCTATAATGGTAATTAAGACGCTCGTATGAATGTTATGAAACTCGCTTGCACTCGTTTCATAAACATCCATACTTGCGTCTTAATTACTATCATTATAGGCTCGTTGCATAATGCACTATTATTTATTTATTTATTTATTTATTTATTTAATACTTTACACTTGAGCTACATTAGGCATTGCAGCCCGAAAGAGCAGAAGCTCGTGCTCGGGCGCAGTTCAGATCAGTTATACAAAATATATCACAAAATTAAGACAGTTCATTGAGCACAATAACATTAATAAGTGGTAAAATACATACAGCATGTAATAATAGGGTCTATATACAAATAGAAAATACAAAAGTACATGAATATTAGAGTAACAATTTTAACTCAATTAGCTTAAACAATTAAATAATTAATCTGATTTGTTTCTTAAATCTATGTGTGTTAAGTGTACTTAGCTCAGGGTAAGCTCTAATCAATGCATTATATATTTTGGGTCCAAAATTTCTGCTGTGTTTTAATCCAGCAGTTGTGTGGCATTTGGGAGTATTTAGAAAGAAACTGTAGTTTTATCTCGTATGGTATTCGTGAGGATCAAATTTAAATTTATTGTGGTTTTTATGGAAGTAAATCAGCAATGTTTGTTTATAAATTTGTTCTAGATTTGATACACCAAATTCCTGAAAAATTAATTTTGTTGGGTAATCAAAAGGTTTATATAGACAAATTTTGATAATTCTTTTTTGGAGCAAATTTAAAGGATGGAGAGTCGATTTAGCCATTCCTCCCCAACCTAAAATACCATACTGAATTACTGATTGAAACAGAGCTAAGTACACAGTACGCAGAACATAAACAGGTAAATAAGAGCGTAGAATGGAACATTTGTGGATTTTTTTACGCAATCTGTTACACAGGAAGGAGATATGCTTGTCCCATTTTAAATGTCGGTCAATAATAATGCCTAAATATTTAACTTGTGAGGATATACTCAAAGCGTTACATGAGCAAGTAGGTAGGTTACAATCATGTATAAGTTGTAGTAAAAGTATAGGTTGTTCAATGAAACGTATCCTCGGCGTTGGATCGGTCGCGGTGAAGCAATTTCTTGGCCACCGAGGTCACCCGACATTACTACACTGCATTACTGTGCGTAGAGTTGGCTTAAGAACGAAGTCTACAAGCGCAAACCGGAAACTTCTCGCTCGCATTTTACATGCTTTGGCTCAAGTAAAGGAATGTCCGAATCAGCTCAGATCAGCAACACGGCAGCTATATACAAGAGCTGCAAAGTGCATTGAAGTTGACGGTGGACTTCTTGAACATGTTCAGTAGAGAAAATCACACAATTAAACACAACATAAGGTAACAATGTTTTAATTTACTATCATCTTCACTTTTCATGTTCCTCATTGTTTCCATTAGTTTTCTCCGGAAATATTAAGAACAGGACATATGTTCAGGTAAAGTCTTTTGTTCAGAATCACCAATATTATCACATCTCAAACCATGTACCCTTCCTCCTGGCTCACCCTGTATACAGCTACCTTTTTTTCCTCCAATTTCCTCATTTTCCGAGATTTGATTTTTTAGTCGGTTTTGATGTTTTAAGGCCAAATAAATATTCATTTTTAGTAGGTTATTTTACGACGCTTTATCAATAGCTTAGGTTATTTAGCGTCTGAATGAGATGAAGGTGATAATGCCGGTGAAATGAGTCCGGGGTCCAACACCGAAAGTTACCCAGCATTTGCTCATATTGGGTTGAGGGAAAGCCCCGGAAAAAACCTCAACAGGTAACTTGCCCCAATCGGGAATCGAACCCGGACCACGCGCTAACCGTTACTTCACAGGTGTGAACTAAATATTAAAGTTTGTAAAAGAGACTAGTGGTGAATAATATTTTCGTGACGAACAAAATATCCCAATGAGAATGGCGAGTTTCATTGTATACTTATTTACTGCTACTTAAATGCTTTCCATTTGTCTATTAATTGTACCTTCGAAGAATCAAGAGATAACAGTAGATGTAATAAAATGAGCATGGATGAGAATTGTTCACTCTTGTCCTGCTTATTTTATTTAGTTTTTGTTCTATTTTGTGAGCATAGAGTTTTGTACCCTTTTTCTTGCATATCTAGAGATTTGTCACTAAAATAAAGACAGATTTTTTTCCTGGAGGAGAGCCCGCAGGTAAGCATCACAGCCTTAGGCTTATTGTGCAACCTCCTTATGTTGGAATGATTACTGAAGTCCATTTAGGATCGCTTTACACAGCGCATGATTCACTGCAGGATGACATCATATCGATTCAGCCACGGCATCCAATTCTGACTGTGATGTTAATCTACAGCCTCCTCAGATCGATGGCATCTGTTCGCAATCCATGTGCCTGAATCTGCTGCATCCTAAACTAAAAGGACATGTCGCCGTCGATTCCGCGTTACCAAGGCGCCATCTATCCGAGGGAGCTACTCTCATCAGATCTAACCACAGTCCGCTTGTTGAACTCACTGCGGTTTCTCTGGATACATGTAGCTCCTGCAGATAGATGCCATCTGTAGGCGAATCTCATAACCACGTTCGCCATTATCTTCTGTTCAACATGTAACTATTAGTCTAAGATGATTAATGGAATGATAATAATGAAGGCGAAATGAGTCCGAGGTCTAACGCCGAAAGTTACCCAGCAATTCTACCTCTATTTTCTGAAAAAAAAAAAAAAACCTAGGAAAAACTCAAAACAAGTAACGTGTTCCAAACAGGATTTGAAACAATCCAATATCTGCTGCAATGAGATAAATGTGATAACCGATAGGCCTGACAAAATCAAGAGCTCTAAACTCTTTTTTCTGATATCAGAATCAATATAAAATAAATCCATTTATTAGAACTTAAAATGTTTAAGTTACCGGTGCATATTTTAAAATGTACTACGTATTTGTTAAATTTTATTATTATTTTAAGTGTTACTAGCATTATATGTTACTAATATTTATTGTATTTATCTGATGCATGTAGCCTATAAGATAAAACATTATAATACATATAAATAGATCACTTTCTTAATTAATAACAGTGCATATCACCAATAAATCATTTCTTAGCATTTCCACAGATACACTTGATTGTACTTGTCACTATCTCTGTCACTAGAGACTTCTTGAAATGTATATTTTCCCCGCCATTCATAAAATATTTTGATATGATATCTCTTGCACAAAAGGGGAGATCTATAACTGAAACTTGATTAATATATTTCAGTATTATTTGTATTTATCCTGGTAATAATGAACAGTTTGACTCGCAGACATTTTGTATTTACAGCATTAACTTCCCATGATTGTACAAGGAGATTCGGAGAGAACGGCAGTTACGTAGACTTTCAGCTCCCCCCTACTACCATTAATGCATAACACAATGTCAATACGGCGATTGCTGTCGTCTGCGATACAACGAACTTTTCTGTTGATTTTCGAGTTCGTCATTTTTTTTCCGGTTATTATATGCTTATTTAAGTTGTGTTAACTCTCGCTAAGTGGTTTTATATTTTATTTTATCTGTCTTAGTATTTATTTTATTATTGTGAATATTTTTGTTTTATTATTATTATTATTATTATTATTAATGAATTAATTTGTATTACTATCTTTGTATCATCTCCGTCACGGTTATTCTATTATTATATTATTATTATTATTATTATTATTATTATTGTTACTATTATTTCTATCATCAATATTACAGTATTATTGATCTCTGTAAAATGTATGTAGACTACTGGACTGTACCCGAGCATATGCTCATTTCGGGTATCAATTCATATGTATCATTTCAAATATAAATTGTGAATAAATTAGAATTAGAATTAAATTAGAATTTATAAACGTATTTTTTTTGGCAAAATACATATTTCTCACTTCCTTGTTAGACAAAATCTGGGTTTTAGTCATAATTTATTTAGTGTTTCTTCATGAACGCTAGAAGGAATGTATGTCATATTTATAAATATTTTTGTCAAAACAAATGTTACAGAGAACTCAAGAAATTAAATCCCAGCTTCACTGATCAAGGAAGGTTTAGTTTATTATTGGTTTACGGCTGGGTCAAGAAATATTTTGAGTAGGAACTTTATTCTTCTAAAACTACGTTTCAATAACTCCAAAATGACGAATTTTTCTGAAGTTTAATTGTTTTCACTTCTCAGTTAACGCTATCTTTTCTAGGAACGAGAGAAGAAAGAATTCTCTGGAGACAGACAGAGGTAAAAAAAAAAAAGAGACACGTGAGGTGTAACATTCGAATTCTAGTCAGATACAGTATGTTGTTTGGGCTGGATGTTTACAGTAACGTCAATTAACGCGTGAAGTTGAGCTTTGTAAACATCTTGTTTGCAGTACTTAACACCTCAGTCAGAAGTATTGAAGCAATACAGTGCATTGACCGATCTCAAAGTCACTTGTGTGACATTCAACTGTATTTCCATATTAACTTTTCCTGTCCAGATCACTGTTCCCAACATATCGCCCTACAATCTCGCTAACTCATCAACAAAAAGTAGCTAAATCTCTCCAAAGTTTGTTAAAAAAAACCCAGAAATGTCGCTAAAAATTAATAATAAAATATCACTAAATAAAAATAAGAAAAAGATACATATGCGGAGAAAAATATAATTTCCTCGACGTCACCCTCTTCTGCGGAGTCTGGTTGTATTGTTGACGGCTGTGATGTTGAGGTGGAAGGTGTGGGAGCAGCTGATTGTGAATACACTGCACTTGATCCAATCATTGACACTACACTTTCTGCCAAATTGTAACACTTTTCAAATATATATTAAATATATTAAAACCTACGAAATGGAAACATAAAAATTGGAGATTTATCCTTCGAAGAGGTGGAAAAATTCAAATATCTTGGAGCAACAGTAACAAATGTAAATGACACTCGGGAGGAAATTAAACACAGAATAAATATGGGAAATGCCTGTTATTATTCGGTTGAGAAGCTTTTATCAGCTAGTCTTCTGTCAAAAAATCTGAAAGTTAGAATTTATAAAACAGTTATGTTACCGGTTGTTCTGTATGGTTGTGAAACTTGGACTCTCACTTTGAGAGAGAAACAGAGTTTAAGGGTGTTTGAGAATAAGGTTCTTAGGAAAATATTTGGGGCTAAGCGGGATGAAGTTACAGGAGAATGGAGAAAGTTACACAACACAGAACTGCACACATTGTGTTCTTCACCTGACATAATTAGGAATATTAAATCCAGACGTTTGAGATGGGCAGGGCATATAGCACGTATTTGCGAATCCAGAACTTCATATAGAGTGTTAGTAGGGAGGCCGGAGGGAATAAGACGTTTGGAGAGACCGAGACGTAGATGAGACGATAATATTAAAATGGATTTGAAGGAGGTGGGATATGATGATAGAGACTGGATTAATCTTGCTCAGGATAGGGACCAAAGGCGGGCTTATGTGAGGGCGGCAATGAACCTTCGGGTTCCTTAAAAGCCAGTAAGTAAGTAAGTAAGTAAGTAAGTAAGTAAGTAAGTAAGTAAGTAAGTAAGTGAGTGAGTAAGTATATTAAAACCAGCGAAAATTACAGCATCATTTGCTTCACAAGAACTGTCCGCAAAAAACTCCAAAACTCAACTGCCTCTGGTCGGTTCGGAGTGGAATATCTCCGCGTTGCGGGGAAGAACCAAGATTACATCAGCTGCAGCTCCCGACTCGTCACGTGACTATCAAAGTTGCCACCGTTTATGGATGGTGGAGCAGTAGCATTGGGAGAGAGACCTAACCCGTGAGAATCATTGAATCATCATCTTTCACCCCTGATCACAAATATACGAGGTCAGGGCTTTCACGTATGAATCATTAGACTACTCAGTCATGCACCCATGTCTTTCCTGAAACTGAGAAGTGTATGACTTGAGTTGAATGTCTTAACTTAAAAAAAGAAAAAAGTGGAAGAATATAAAAATCAGCAGAAAAGTCGCTAATCGTATTTTTCAAAATTTGTCGCCGAGACTGATTCAAAATTCCCTAGATTTAGCGACTTATCGCTAAATATGGCAACACTGGTCCAGATTAGGCTCTATCGCTTTCTCGGGAACCCCTCCATCATCTACCTCTCCGGTCTTCCCACCTTTCCTTTCTCTACTTTCTTATCTTTCTCTGCCTCTCCTTTTCTCCTTCCTTTCTGCTCCAGTTTTTATTCTACCACTTTCTTTTTTCCGATCACCTTCCTTTCTGTTTTAATATTACCCTCTCTCTCATCCATCTATTCACTTCCTGGCTACAATAATTGCTCTAAGTGGAAGAATCTGTCTATTTATCTGCAACGATATCGACCTAAATCTTTCAGTTCTGTTCTTCGTAAAATAATGATTTCCGCCGACGTGTAGGAGACTTTTAATCTAACTGGATGAGACATTGAATTCTTTTAATTCTTTTCGAACATCGTTAGCTAAGGGATATGATTACGGAGAAGATTCTGTCAAGCGAGATTCATTGTCGCTGTGGTACCGTCATTTCCAATAACTATGGTCCCGGAACACAACTATGGTCCATTCAAATTTTGTACTCCATAACGTAGTAATTACTTATTTACTGGCTGTTAAGGAACCCGGAGGTTCATTGCCACTTTAAATTACTGGGGATTTTGTGGATTATACATTTTAATAATTGCTCATGGTTTATGTTCTTCTGGTTTATTTTGCTTGGCTAATATTTCTTATGAGCGTTTAGGTAGACGGAGACTATTAATCAATAAAGGTTTAATGGGATTTATACCAAGAATAATTATATGGTGATTTTTGTTGAGATCTTGTAATATGGCTGCCCCACCTTCGTTAAATTTAGTTTCTTTAAGATATATAAATATTTTTGTTTTTTTTTTTTTTATTTTTCTACAGGTTTAACTGTTTGTTATTTTTTTCGTTTATTTTATTATACTTTGTGTGGTGATTTTAATACACTTAGTATATATAATATAGGTGAATATAGATTTAATATAATTAAGGGGATGCTGGCCATTGGTCCCTATCCTGAGCAATATTAATCCAGTCTCTACTATCATATCCCACCTCCCTCAAATCCATTTTAATATTATCTTCCCATCTACGTCTCGGCCTCTGCAAAGATCTTATTCCCTCCGGCCTCCCAACTAACACTCTATATGAATTTCTGGATTCGCAAATAAGTGCTATATGCCCTGCCCATCTCAAACGTCTGGATTTAATGTTCCTAATTATGTCAGGTGAAGAATACAATGCGTGCAGTTCTGTGTTGTGTAACTTTCTCCATTCTCCTGTAACTTCATCCCTCTTAGCCCCAAATGTTTTCCTAAGCACCTTATTCCTATGTTCCTCTCTCAAAGTGAGAGTCCAAGTTTTATATCCATAAAGAACAACCAGTAATATAATATAACCGGTAATATAACTAACTTTCAGATTTTTTGACAGCAGATTGGATGATAAAAGCTTCTCAACCGAAAAATAACAGGCATTTCCCACATTTATTCTGTGTTTAATTTCCTCCCGAGTGTCATTTATATTTGTTACTGTTGCTCCCAGGTATTTGAATTTTTCCACCTCGTTTATCTATATTTTTGCTGTACTGTAGTTTGAAGTCAAGTCACTACAGCTATCTACGAACGGTCTAAGTTACTTCAACAATGTTCTTTGAATAGTTGTATCGTGGACCGCAGTTGTTGTGTTCCAGGACTATAGTTATGGGAAATGACGGTACTATAACATGTGAAGATCACTACAAGTGATGCGTTATATGTTTTTCCAACAGAAATTTCGTTCAGATGCTGCTTCTTTTTAGCTTTCAATTTCTACGATACTGGATTTAAGTATTTACTCATTTCCTCTTTTCTTAAATAGCTGTAGTCTTTTGTTTATCACAATATCTTTCAGTTGTTTGTTTTCATAGCTGTATTTTAATGTTAGTTTCAAATACGAGGGTTGTTTGAAAAATTCAAGCCTGACTTAGAATTTAAACTAGGATTATTCTGATACAATCTTTATTTTTCAACATAATCCCCCCTGAGATTCACACATTTGGCCCACCGGTGCTGTAATGCTGTGATACCCTCCTTGTACACAGATTTCTCGAGGTATGCAAAAAAAGCCTTCTGCTCTGTGATAACTAGGGACCGCATTTTTATGTAATATCAAGGTGTGAAATATGTATACATTTATGTAAGAAAAATAAGCTGAATATGTACCAAAATATGTAAAATCATGAAAATATTTAATATCAATATGCGGCAGGTATAGGATAGGTAAGATTCTCCAGTTGTGATTTTCTAGAGACCCGACTTTTTTACCGCACACTTGACACATTACTATTTTTCCATTTGTAGTGAAAGCTTCGTCCATCGCAATCCATGATTTTATTTTTGTCGTTAGGGTTGAAGATACAGGGGCCATTTTAGTTAAAAGGAGTAGGTTAACTCACTTGCACTTATAGGTATTGTAAGTACTAAAACTAGAGAACTGAGTGAAATGAATGACACAACAGTACTGCAAGCACTGTTTCGCTTTACTGGATTAGGAGAAAATAAGTGGAGATGTGGGACACATGCATTTTAGCTGCTCCCTGTAAGAAACAAAGTACCTACTAAAACCTCAAACTATAGGCATTTACAAACTGTTGTTTAAAAAGTGACATTCCTGTTTCATTCAGAAGGGTAGGATTATTCCAGCCGAGAACCATACTTTCTAATTGCTAGGAAAATTCCTTGTCCATATAGATCTACTAAATTTAAAATTAAAGAGGTCAAGCAATAACCTAAAAGTCTCATGTCAGACTTGACACGAGTTTTCCCTGGAAGAATTAGGGAGAGGGTGGGTAAGGTTGCAAATTGCATGGGAACGGCTTGTTAAGACGTGTGCAGAACAATTATAGCTCGAGAAAAAACATGTCGTCCTCGTTTCATCCACCGCATGAAGGCAACGCTACTTTCTGAGTGATTTTTACAATACAAGGTAGTTGTATGAGAAAGGTTGCCTTTTGTTCACTCATATTTACAGTGGGCGGGATGGGGAGCGTGCCTCTATTACTTCCTGGAACTAAGGACGTTATGTTTCATCCCGAAATATATCCTTTCCTGGGTAGGTAAAAAGGCTTTTTAAAACTATGTATTTCAAATTGTAAACTTCCCCAGCAGAAGTTTTTTTTTTTTCCTTTCAGAGAAGTAAAAATGAATAAAACCCCTAAATATGTAGATTTATGTAATACCAAGCCATAAAATGTAATGTGGGGTAAATATGTAAAAATATGTAGTATCAAATTTTAATATATTAATGGTAAATACAAGAGTCGCAAAGATTTGTTATTTATATACGGATAGGTTGAAAGGAATATAATATGTAATTACATAAAAATCCGGTCCCTAGTGATAACCTCTTCATTTGTCGAAAATTTATAACCAGCCAAGTGAGATTTAAGCTTTGAGAAAAGAAAGAAGTCATCGTGCAACATCTGGTGAATAGGGGGAATGTGGCAACTCGAACCCTTACCTATACTTTGTCCCATAATGTCTGACAGAGAAGTAAATATTACCGACAGCGGCGTAGTTCAGTCGTCTGAGACGCTTGCCTAATGATTCGGAGTTGCGCTCGGGCGTGGGTTCGATTCCTGCTTAGGCGATTACCAGGTTGGGTTTTCTCGAGATTTTCTCCAACCGTATGGCAAATGTCAGGTAGTCTATGATGAATCCCGGCCTTATCTCGCTAAACACCATCCCACTATCACGAAATAAATGGTAAATAACCTAGTAGTTGATACAACGTCGTTAAATAACCACAAACACGATTCAAGGAACATGCACAGGTGCTTGGAAAGGAAGATAAAGTTTGTATTATTGTTATTATTATTATTATTATTATTATTATTATTATTATTATTATTATTATTAGTATTTATTTATTTAACCTGGTAGAGATAAGGCCGTCAGGCCTTCTCTGCCCCTCTACCAGGAGATTCCAACTACAATATCAACAATAAAATTACAATTAGTATTAGATTTACAATTACAATTACAAATAACATTACAATTAGTATTAAATTTACAATTAGAATAAAATCGAAGTACGAAAAGATTACCTGAATAATTAAAGCTAGATAATTTTTCATAGAGAAACAACGAATATTTTATATTTACTGAATTGCAAATTAAATCTAGAATAACAAAATTGTATAGTGATGAAATTACTGAATATTGAAATATTTTGTGATAGATTAAAGAAACTATTTACAAGAAATCAATTACTGACCAAGTGCCTAGTAAGTTTTCGTTTGAATTCAATTTTATTTCGACAGTCCCTGATGCTAGCAGGTAGCGAATTCCAGAGTCTTGGCAGGGCTATTGTGAAAGAAGACTTCATTCTCTGGAATCGAACCTGTTTGCATTAAGTTTATAGCTGATTATACTAGCTGGACGTGTCCGTCGACTAGTTCAGCCACTCGCCTCATTCTCACAAACCGTTTCAATGGCCTGCAAGACTAATTAGCATTATTAGAAGACAAACGCCAGCGGTTGTTGTGGCGCAGAAAGGAACAATAGTAGTGTCACTCATTTCTTGTCAGAAACATATAGAAATTAAACTTCATGTTACTTACAAACTTCACTGTATAATAATATTAAGCATTTTTAAGGAATCGATTTCTGTCTGCAGGTAAATTTATTTATTATTACTTAAATAAAGTAGCGTTAACAATAATTAATTTTGAATTTATATTTTCATAATAATAACAGTTTTATGTCTTGTGAAGTATGTAAAGAAAGGCAACGTATTTTGTGCAAATCCGAAAATTGAGTAAGAACATAATTTCAGACTAATTCAAATATCTCGAAGCAACAATATGAAATATAAATAACATTCGAGAGGAAATTAAACGCAGAATAAACATAGGAAATGTCTGCTATTATTCGGTTGTGAAGGTTCTGTTACCTTGTCTGATTAAAAGAATCTGAAAATTAGAATTTATAAAACAGTTATATTACCGGTTGTTCTGTATGGTTGTGAAACTTTGACTCTCACTCTGAGAGAGGAATATAGGTTAAGCTTATTCGACAATAAGGGACATAGG
Organism: Periplaneta americana; assembly: GCF_040183065.1. Taxonomy (NCBI): domain Eukaryota; kingdom Metazoa; phylum Arthropoda; class Insecta; order Blattodea; family Blattidae; genus Periplaneta; species Periplaneta americana. The sequence continues at coordinate 215,890,531 of NC_091117.1, read as the reverse complement.
AAAATATTTGTGGCCAAGAGGGATGAAGTTACAAGAGAATGGAGAAAGTTACACAACACAGAACTGCACACATTGCATTCTATACCTAAAGCAATTAGGAACAATAAATCCAGAGATGGGTAGGGCATGTAGCACGTATGGTTGAATCCAGAAATGCACATAGAGAGTTAGTTGGGAGACCTGAAGAAAAAAGACCTTTGGAGAGGCCGAGACGTAGATGGGAGGATAATATTAAAATGGATTTGAAGGAGGTGGGATATGACTGTAGAGACTGGATTAATCTTGCACAGAATAGGAACCGATGGCGGCTTATGTGAGGGCGGCAATGAACCTCCGGGTTCTCTAAAAGCCATAAGTAAGTATGAATGAAATAATGAATACAGGAATGAACTGATACATGGATAATGAGTAGATGTATGGAAGTATAGCAGGGATGAATGGATGGATGGATGGATGGATGGATGGATGGAGTGTATGTATGCCTACTGCGGGTTTCTTAAAAGCCATTTGTAATTAAGTTGTGTTACATTTCTGGTGGACTGGAAGAGAAGGCCTTATGCCCTGAACTCCATCAAAGTCAATAAGTAAATAAAATAAATAAATAAATATACAAACAACCGAAGAAATAAACAAATAAACAATTAAAGACTTAAACAATTAAATAAAAAACGAATCAACAAATGAATTAATCCATGAATAAATGAACAAATAAATGAGTAATTAAATAAATAAACAAATAGCAAAATAAATAAATATTTATTCATAAGAAGGTTCATATTTTCAGCATAAAACGTTATGACGATGACCAACAAGTTTTTTCTTCTGCTGTGCTTCATTTTGCTGTGTGAAGCTATTTTGGCAGGAAGATTGAAGGACTCTGGCACGCATCATTCTAGAAAAACACGAAACTTGATATATCCGGCGGGAAGCTACATACAGGTAAAATAATTGTCATCTATTATACCTATTTATGTCATTACACTTTCGTGCACAAAACTTGATACATAAGATTAGAAGTTGGTACACAACATTCACACTTTCTAATATAAGAATATATATAATATATGCTCAGAACTATGTGACAGATATATTATCAAGTGTAAGAAGAGACAGAAATCCATCGCAGCTTATGTATAGTAAAGACAAGTAAATTTCTTACCCATGCACGGTGTGCGCGCATTTCAACTTATATTAATATAAGATTAAATATATTAAGTCTAAAAATATTTTCTTGTCTTTTATCTATTTTCCTTCAACGGTGATTGCTCATATAAGATAAAATTAATTTTCGATTGAAGGTACTAATGTGTTCATCGTCCAAATAGCAGTATGACAAATGATCAGAAAATACCTTCTAAATTTTTCTGATTCAAATAACGAAGTATAAAAATTCGTGGATCCTAGTAGGCCTACGTAAAATGAGTGAGAGGATATTCCAACAACTCTTAAAATCCGAAAAGTAGCAGGATCCGAACATATTAATATGGGAATTATGTAATTCGTTTGACCATCATCAATGACCACAAACATTTTCTTATTAATATACTAAAGGTACCGGTAGGTGAATTTAAATAATATTGCTATCTATTTGTTACTCTGTAATTTTCATTTATAGGTACATTTTATATCTTTTATTTTTATTATCTGTATTCATCCATTTTTAATTTTTTTAATTTTATATTTTTCACCTATATTTATGCCTGTGTCTTATATTTACATAATATGTATTTATGTTCTTTTTTATTTTCCATTTGTACTTATAACTGTATCTTGCATTCATATCTGTTTTCATCTGTTTTTCATGTTCTTCTCTCGAGTCGTACTGTCTATTGTAATTGGGACTTTGCTCTGTTGTAGATAAATAAATAAAATTAAATGTAAATAAATTTAAATTTAAATTTAAATATAATTTAAATTTTAATAAAATTAATAAATTAAATAAAATTTAATAAAATAAAATAAATTTAAATTAAAATAAATTAAATTAAAATAAATAAAATAAAATAAATTAAAATAAATAAATAAATAAACAAATAAACAAACAAATAAACAAATAAATAAATAAATAAATAAATAAAAGAATAAATGAATAAATAAACAAATAAAAAATAAACGAATAAATAAACAAATAAATAAAAGAATAAATGAATAAATAAACAAATAAAAAATAAACGAATATACAAATAAACAAATAAAGAAACAAATAAATAAATGAATAATTGAATAAATGAATAAATAAATAAATAAATAAACGAATAAATAAACAAATAATTAAATAAATAAACAAGCAAACAAATAAACAAATGAAGAAACAAATAAACAAATAAATAAACAAACAAATAAATAAATAAACAAATAATTAAATAAATAAATAAACATGCAAACAAATAAACAAATAAACAAATAAAGAAATAAATAAATAAACAAACAAATAAATAAATAAACAAATAATTAAATAAATAAACATATAAACAAACAAATAAACAATAAATAAACAAACAAATAAATAAATAAACAAATAATTAAATAAATAAACAGATAAACAAACAAATAAACAAATAAATAAGCAAACTAATAAATACATAAACAAATAATTAATAAATAAACAGATAAACAAACAAATAAATAAATAAACGAATAAATAAACAAACAAATAAACAAATATATAAATAAATAAACAATAAATGAATAAATGAATAAACAAATAAAAAATGAATAAATAAAAAAATAAACAAATATACGAATAAATAAACGAATATACAAATAAACAAATAAATAAATGAATAAATAAATAAACAAATAAATAAATAAACGAAAAAATTAACTAATAATTAAACGAATAAATAAAAAAACAAATAAATAAATAAACAAATAAAGAAATAAATAAATAAACAAACAAACAAACAAATATATAAACGAGTAAATAAACGAATAAAGAAACAAATAAATAATTAAACAATAAATAAATAAACAGATGAACAAACAAATAAACAAATAAATAAGCAAACAAATAAATAAACAAATAAACGAATAAATAAACGATTAAATGAATAAATAAGTAAACAAATAAATAAACAAACAAATAAATAAACAAATAAATAAATGAATAAAATAAATAAATAAAGAAATAAATAAACAAACAAACAAATAAATAAATAAAATAAATAAACAAATAAATAAATAAACAAATATATAAATAAAATAAATAAATAAATATAATAAATAAATAAAAATAAATAAAATAATGAGGACTCTTAGTCAACAACATGAAGCTAAAAACTTTAATCTGCATATCTTGAGTATGTGCTTGATTATCGGACGAAGGAGAAATCAGTTGTGATGTCTGTTTTCACAGACAAGAATGGCAAGTTGTACTAAAATTACAGGGAAATGAGTCTGTTCAACTGCCGTTGTAAAATATTCGCAAAAACGTTAACTAGAACGCTTAATGTTATCTTAGAATTAAGATTGCTTGAAGAATATTAGAAATTTATGAAAGGGCGGTCACGTTGAGACAGTGTTTCATAATGCGACAAATAATCCAGAAAGCTGGAGAATATAATTTATAAACACATTTTATTTGTAGACTAAATAAAAGCTTTTGATAAAGCAATACATAATATACCATGGGGAATAATGAAATACAGAGGATATCCAAGCCATGTGATAAAGATGTTAAAAGAAATGTTGCACAAACAGCAAATTAAATAGTAAAAATTCTGGCTAGAATTTAATTACCTATAAAGCAAGAGTATTCTGTTCCATCGAGATTTTTAACGTTTATGTAAACACAGCTGTTCCTTGACGAAAAAACGGCTCCTATGTAATTTTAAATAGACTAATACAAACATTTTACATGCTATACTATTTGAAGGGATTGTAGCCGAATATGAAACAAAGTTGTAATCTGCTACTCTACTATTGAGCCTACGAAAAAAATGTGTGTAATTTCACTTTTATTTGATTATTTTCATATATTTTCCTTATTGCTGTAACCAGTGGATCGGGTATGATTTTGTTTCTTAAGGGGACACTCAACTTAAAAATTGAAAAAAAAAGTGTCATTTTGTGTATCAGTTTTACAATATTAGGCCTACCTTCTTTGAAGCTATTTATGATTTTTTAATCATTAAAAAATTTAAAATTTAATTTCATAGGAATAAAAAAAATATTTTTTACACTAATTTACGTGATAGAACTAAATCCAAACACAGAATTCTTCCCCTCTTCATTGAGAAGGCACAGTTAAATGCACAAAGCCAAAAAAAAATAAAAAATAATTAAAAGTGATATTTCAACTAATGATTGATTAAAAATTAAAATATTTTTCATTTCGAAAAGTAATGGATCTAATGAGCTGAGATCTTGCATGTTACTTCCCATATGTATATTAAACTTTTTCTCCAAATTTGAAAAAGATTGGTCAAATAGGAAAAAAGTTCGAAAATATAGTTGAGTGTCCCCTTAAGGTGTCAAATAACAGCGGTCTTCTAACTTATCGAATACCTTTTCATAGTCGAGAAAAAGAAAATGTGTTTCTAAATTGTACTCTCTCCTTTTCTCTAACAACAATTTTAGAGTGGAAGCGGCATCGTTACCCGAACGTCCTTTCCTGAAATCACATTATTCTTATTCTTTTTCTTGTTATTATTGTTATTATCATTATTATTATTATTATTATTATTATTATTAAGGTCCCTGAGCTAAATAACCCATGTATACCATCAACGCCACCCTATTAAAATTTGTTAACGACACAAGTTTTCGGTAGTGCACTACTGTAGCCTGCATTCGCTTGCAATCTAGTGATGAAATGAGTTACTAGCTGTCCGCTGACATTTACGAGTGACATTATATTCCATCATTTTCCTGTTGTGTGTTGATAGTGAATGGCTATTCTTATATCAAGGTAAGAGGCAATATTTTATAGTGTGTGTTGAGCAAATAATAACTATATTGAACTATATATATTCGTGATGCTTAAACATTCTTCTATGTATAGAAAGTATTTGCTATCTATAAAATTTGAAAATGTTAGAGAAACAGGCATGTCATGTTATCAAGTACTCAGTAGCGCTTTAACGCCATGTGGTCTGCAGAAAAAATTTTAAGTTATTTTAGTACTAAGGCTGACAGTTCAGCATCAGTTTGAAAACATCAGGACAATCACTAAGCTTTCAACTTATAAATGTTCAGAATGTGCAGTGATGATATTGGTTCAATTTCTTTTCGAATTCTTAATTTTTATTTTATTTTACATAAATTAATTTTTTTGTTTTACTTACTAGAAAACATTCATATTAAACTAAGGTAAATGCTTTTGTGTTTAATAACTTTCTACTGTGTCACATTGTCTCTTTTTTTTTTTTAAAGTAAGGAGTCACTGGAAAACATATTTTCCTAATCCATCTGGTGTTTCAGTTTCAGATCAAGAATCTTTCATTAGTATTGAGTGATTTTGTATCTTTTATTAACAGAAACTCAAATTTAGTCGCTTAGTTCAATTTGTGTTGCTTAGAAAAAATAATTCATTAACAGTTATAAGTGTATAGGTTACTAGAAAATAGGTGGCGTTAATTGGACAACCTGTTCCTAATAACGCCAGTTTACAAAGTTTTCCTATTTGAGTTCTAATTCTTGTTCGGTATATAATATATCCATTTTCATTATGCTATTTTGTAAAGATAAGATTACAGTTTCTATTTCATAATTTTCGTGTTTGTACATAACTTATTTCCAGAGCAAAAGTGAATGAAGTGTTACGGTGGCGTTATTTGGTACGTGTACCTTATTATTATTATCATCATCATCATCATCATCATCATCTTGTCCATGTTATTTATTTTTCAAGGTTTTGTTTTTATCCTCTTACTGATAATGCAAGTTGCAGATTAGTCGTTATTTATCTCGTATTTACGAATCTCGTGCTAGATTTGGTTGGCATGCAAAATGTTGGTAATGTGTTACTTATATTACAGGATGCTTTCAGTTAACATACATTTCTTACATTTATGTGTTTGTAAACCTGTATATGCATAGTATGCATGTGAAAATAAGCATAATACCTGTATGTTATCTTTTTCAGTACATTTTCGGCTTCGGTCTCCCATATGCTGTACAAGACCAGAGTTTGACTTTGGGCACAGCTTTGAAAATGAACTACCCAATGCCTCCTAACTCCTCAATATTCACAGACCCATACTCCGCGTTTGAAAAACGTTCATTATCGAAAACGAGATGGAATTTGTACTCCATGCTGGAAGTCATAATTGACAGGTAGGTATTCGTGACATTTCTGCTCTTAATATTTGCACATAACTGAATCAACATTTACAAAGATTATAAATCCCCAAGAAACTGTTCGATTAATTAAAATGTGTCTCAGTGAAACTTACAGCAGAGTCCGTATAGGCCAGTTTCTATCTGATGCTTTTCCAATTCACTGCGGGCTAAAGCAGGGAGATGCACTATCACCTTTACTTTTTAACTTCGCTCTAGAATATGCCATTAGGAAAGTTCAGGATAATACACAGGGTTTGGAGTTGAATGGGCTACATCAGCTTCTTGTCTATGCGGATGAAGTGAATATGCTAGGAGAAAATCCACAAACGATTAGGGAAAACACGGAAATTCTAGTTGAAGCAAGTAAAGCGATAGGGTTGGAAGTAAATCCCGAAAAGACTAAGTATATGATTATGTCTCGTCACCAGAATATTGTACGAAATGGAAATATAAAAATTGGAGATTTATGTTTCGAAGAGGTGGAAAAATTCAAATATCTTGGAGCAACAGTAACAAATATAAATGATACTCGGGAGGAAATTAAACACAGAATAAATATGGGAAATGCGTGTTATTATTCGGTTGAGAAGCTTTTGTCATCTAGTCTTCTGTCAAAAAATCTGAAAGTTAGAATTTATAAAACAGTTATATTACCGGTTGTTCTGTATGGTTGTGAAACTTGGACTCTAACTTTGAGAGAGAAACAGAGATTAAGAGTGTTTGAGAATAAGGTTCTTAGGAAAATATTTGGAGCTAAGAGGGATGAAGTTACAGGAGAATGGAGAAAGTTACACAACGGAGAGCTGCACGCCTTGTATTCTTCACCTGACATAATTAGGAACATAAAATACAGACGTTTGAGATGGGCAGGACATGTAGCACGTATGGACGAATCCGTAAATGCATATAGAGTGTTAATTGGGAGGCCGGAGGGAAAAAGACCTTTAGGGAGGCCGAGACGTAGGTGGGAAGATAATATTAAAATGGATTTGAGGGAGGTGGGATATGATGGTAGAGACTAGATTAATCTTGCTCAGGATAGGGACCAATGGCCGGCTTATGTGAGGGCGGCAATGAGCCTCCGGGTTCCTTAAGAGCCAGTAAGTAAATATAAATCAATGGAAACAATTTCTTGATTCATGTTGTCTTGCTCCTTCTTGTTCTTTTCTGCCCATGTATTACAACCATCGATCCATTATGGCTCACATAAATGCATGTCACTCAAAATTTCCTAGGTTTACCAATACTTTTTAAAATTTGAATTGAATTGCAAGGCTGGAGCTGGACGGCAGAGCCTGCGTTCTGAGGGCAATATGCGAGGCGGCGGATACTACCCTGCAACACAACGACCTCGCCGGAGATGTACTACATGTCCTGCTTACGTAAGTCAAGAATAGAGAGTACCGTAGAAGAGGGTAAAGTGGATCAAAATTTTACAATTTTTTAATGATATTGAGGTTATGCAATTTAGCGAAGTTCCTCAGAAAATAGCATTTTGTCGACATATCCTTCACTTATGAAGATACGTTACAAGACTTGAATTACAATTTATAAAAAACTGTTTTTTTATTTGACTTGTGTTCGAAGTTACCTGCTTAAATAGGGTAAAGTCGATCACCATTGAATTTTTAGTTTAAGATCGATTTTAAAATATCGCGGAGTAAAGTCGATCACTGTTTATGTTAAAAAAAAAACAAATTAGTTGTATTACATATATTTTATTTGTTATAGGGTGTGTAAAAAATAATAATCTTCAATATATGCCTATAGGATTATATGGTGTATCTTTCGTTACTGTGATCATACTATTCGATACAATTAGGCCTATAGGTCTCCAGTGTACAATCGTGACTATGATTGCCAACTTATACAACATAAAACAAATTTTAATACTTGACATACCAACAAACAAAGATTTAAGAATTCAAAATTTACATTGAAATACCACCCTTCAATTATAATCTAAAATGCAATTCAACATTGCTTAGGTTTATATCAGATGTTATTTGAAATCTTCCCCTCCTCATGTCACTTTAGAAAGTACGTTGTTCCCATAGTCAGGTACAGAGGAGTGTACAAAATATGTTTCTTTAGTAGTGCTTCTCTTACGCAAGGAATTCACCATAATGATAATTAAGACGCTCGTATGAAAATTATGAAACTCGCTTGCGCTCGTTTCATAAACATACTCGCGTCTTAATTACTACCATTATAGGCTCGTTGCATAATGTACTATTGTGTTTAAATTAAATCTCATTTCTTTACGAACAAATAGGTGTTTTTATTTTTGTGGAATTTAAAAATTTGACAAACTTATTACCATTTCAAAATGGGAACTTACTTTTGAATAACTCTATATACTGAAATCTATATAGCTTAAACTAATATCAACCCAGTAATAAAGTGTTCAATAAACGAGAATCGGTATATAGACAGAAAAATAAATGAAAAACGAAATGTGGAAGAAGTAGACAAGGAAGTTGTAGTATTTACAGGACTCTCCTAGTTCTTTATTGTTACAATTTTCTTTCCAGTCCGTCGACGACATCAGACGAAGTTAGCAGTTATAGCAACTTCGAATATCATGCAGCAGAGCGTCTGGGCAGAGAGATATCTGGAAGTTGTCACCTGTTATATCCCGAGTGCGAAGTTGGATTGCTGGATTTGATTTCTAAAGTTGATACCTATGATGAGGAATTTTGAATACTACAAAAAGAGATATAAGAAAGGACACCGGGTAGTTGAGGGGTGTTTTGAGTACAGTGAAACCTCTCATTTACGGACATCGAAGGGACGTAACAATCTGTCCGCAACTGGGAGGTGTCCTTTATTGGGAGGGAGACTCCCCAATCTAACAGTAACTTTATAATATGCATTATGTATCCCTTCACTCCTTAAATGAAATGTATTACTGTAGTTTAATTCCAAATACAGTCTACTGTACTACAGTAAATTCTTTGCAACTTTGAACTACAGCAGATAAGACTGAAAAAGGAAAATGCAGTACTGTGTCATGCAGTTTTATTCTGCGTCTACAGTTATGCAGTACTGTAATTTAACCTTTACGTTCAGGTGCCATGTCTCTCGAAACAGAACAACTGATTGAAGTGAAGAGAATAATCCTACTAACCCTATCATGTGTCGAATACAATTTCACAATCGCGGAAACATTGGACCAATCAGACAGGTTAAATTTTATGATTTTGTTTATCCACCCGCTTCTAGCTAACAAGTGGTAACCATCTGGGATAGTGGTAGCCTACGAGACTCTTGGGGCCGTATTCATAGACATTCTTAGCTCGGGCTTTCGGTGGATGATCAGCGAACTAACGGTTTTTTGTATTCATAAACCAGTGTTAGCGATATGATATGATATGAATCCTATTTAGCACCCTCGTAGCGCGGGCTAGCGAAATGTCTATGAATAGCACCCTTATTGTCTTCTTTCATGTTAAGGAATTTCTGTACAGTTCTCAAAACTAAACTTTCCATTTTTGTAACACATTAGGTCTTGAAATCCTAGTTCTGTCCGCAGTCAGGAGGTAAAGCAAGCTTTAGGACTGTGAAACAACTGTCCGTGTCCGTGTCTGAGAGTGTCCGTAAACGAGAGTTAAATTGATCATTATTTCTATATTATTTCAGTTGGGACATAAAAATCTGTCCGTATATGAGGAGTGTCCGTATCTTGGAGGTGTCCGTAAGGAGAGGTTTCACTATATTTATAAATTACAACATATTTTAAACCTTTGCATTTTGATTCTAGTAAAGTAATTAAACAAAAGATTGCTACAATACAAAGTAATCCAAAAATCATTTAATGCATACAGAATGTTTCACAATATTATAAGTACAAACTGCCTCCTACAAAGTTTCTTTTCACAGAAATCTCTTATTATAATACCACAAAAGAATAGGCCTATTTATTTTTACGAGTAAGATATACATAAAATGGAGGAACAAAACTACCTGAATAAGTTTAAGAGTAAAAGCAATTATTATTTATTATATAATATGACACTTACTTACAAATGGCTTTTAAGGAACCCGCCGGTCCATTGCTGCCCTCACATAAACTCGTCATTCGTCCCTATCCTGTTCAAGATTACTCCAGTCTCTATCATTATATCCCACCTTCCTCAAATAAATTTTAATATTATCCTCCCATCTACGTCTCGTCCTTCCCAAAGGTCTTTTCCCCTCCGGTCTGTCAACTAACACTATACTGTAAATGCATTTCTGTTTCTCCCATACGTGCTACATGCCTTGTCAATCTCTGGATTAAATGTTCCTAATTATGTTAGGTGTAAAATCCAATGTGTGCATTTCTGCTTTGTGTAACTTTTTCCATTCTCTTGTAACTTCATCTGTCTTAGCTCCAAATAATTTCATAAGAACCTTATTCTCAAACACCCTTAATCTCTGTTCCTCTCTTAAAGTGAGAGTCCAAGTTTCACAGCCATACAGAACAATCGGTAATATAACTGTTTTAGAAATACTTTCAGATTTTTTAACAGCAGACTAGATGACAAAAGCTTCTCAACCGAATAATAACACGCATTTCCCATATTTATTCTGCGTTTAATTTCCTCCCGAGTGTCATTTACATTTGTTACTGTTGCTCCAAGATATTTGAATTTTTCTACCTCTTCGAAGGATAAATCTCCAATTTTTATATTTCCATTTCGTACAATATCCTCGTCACGAGACATAATCATATACTTTGACTTTAAGGAATTTACCTCCAAACCTACCGTTTTACTTGTCTCAAGTTAAATTTCCGTCTTTTTCCTAATCGTCTGTGGATTTCCTCCTAACATATTCACGTCATCCGCATAGACAAGTAGCTGATGTAACCCGTTCAATTCCAAACCCTGTCTGTTATACTGAAATCTCCTAATGGCATATTCTAAATCCAAGTTAAAAGGTAAAGGTGATAGTGCATCTCCTTGCTTTAACCCGCAATATATGCTATATAAATTCCTGAGTCGTCATTTTCCTGTTGCATTATCAGATTTAGTAATTCGAGAAAAGGGAAGAAATCTGTTCACGAACAAAATATTTCACAGCTCTAATTTCGTCCCAACACTATAAAACAATTTTATTAATAATTGTCCTCACCTAACATTGATTAATGAATTTAGATTTGAAAGAGAAGTGTACAAATTATGTTTACAAACGTGTAAGAGAAAAAATGGACTCTTAAGAATATTTCCTGCATTTTTACATTATAACAAATCTTATTTAATTTTGTAATGTACGCAGTTTTATATTTTTACAATATTTTAATGTGCTTAATGTATATAATTTGACTTGTATGTTTCCAAGAATACTTCCCAGCACAAGCCTTGGCTTTTTCGGTTGTGAATGAATTGTAAATTATATAATTTTAAGTGTTGTGTAAAAGATCTCAATAAATTAATTAACATTCAGATTATGTCTTGGTTCTTTTCTGCCTAAAACAATTGCCTTCTTAGTATTACAGCTACTCCATTGTCGACGAATTTGTTTCGCATCGAGATTAATTTGCATGAAAAAAGACATTAGTCGTGAGTAGTATGCAAGGAGACGGAACTCAGTTTGTAGCAAGATGTCAACGGTTGTGTCGATACTTACTAAACTCCTCCTGGCGCTAATAATGACGGTTTTGTACGTCGAGATAACGAGAGATCGACCCGAGGACTCTCTGTTACATAGAACACGCCGTCACTCCTTCGCGCCTCTCTTGGTTTACCCGTCCGGCACAGTTTTCCAGGTAAACCTTCTTAAATATAAATGATCAATCATATTGGTATCATTTTTGATCTCTTAAGTACATCCATTTGCAAAAGCCAGCCATAACGGCTGGGGGATCATCGTGCTAACCACACGATACCTCCATTCTGGTTGGATGATCGTCCATCTCTGCTTCGGCATGTGGGCGTGAGGCCAGCAGCCGGCTGGTCAGTCTAGGCCCTTCACAGGCTGTAGCGCCACGGATTATTATTATTATTATTATTATTATTATTATTATTATTATTATTATTATTATTATTATTATTATTATTATTAAGTACAGAGTGAACCGTAAGCAGAGCCATTCATTTCAGGGGGTTATTTCTCGAGATGTTTCGAACAAAACAGTTTCTATTTCCACATCTTGATTACACAACTTTAAACACTATATCACTTCGGAATATAACGTACATATGCTTTCACGCTTTAATTAACTAGGTTACCTTGTTGACTAAGACCACCCAGTTCTGATGATAGCCCACCGGTTGAAACTAGTCACCAAGGTAACCTAGTTAATAGTGAAAGCATATATATATATATATATATATATATATACTTCGCTGGTTTTTGCTTCCTCTTCGAGATAAAAATTGTTTTATATAAAACATTTCATAGCGTGTTTTGTGAAAGCCATTGATTTAATTCCCAATATGCTCAGTCAATTTAAGAGATCAGTGTATTATGACAATAAATGATTGAAAGAATTTTAGTTTTTTCCTTTAAATGTGCAGAAATTTGATCCGAACAAATGTAACACTGAATTTTTCCCTTGAAATTATTCAAATCTGCTTTACAGGGAGCTTCACCTGAAAGACTAGATTTGCATAATATATACGTTACTGTGTACGTTAACAGAAAACCACAATTCCAAGTCACACAGAGATTGTGTGCACTCGTTGTGGGTCTCTGGCGTTTCGTCAGCCCACGCGAATTGTGTGGATATAAAGGGAAAAGTTGAGACGGTGTCGGGTGGAGTTCCCGGGTAGCTCAGTGGTAGAGCGCTGGTACGTTCAACCAGAGGTCCCGGGATCGATACCCGGCCCCGGAACAATTTTTCCCTTGAAATTATTCAAATCTGCTTTACAGGGAGCTTCACCTGAAAGACTAGATTTGCAAGTGTAACACTGTAAAATTTCTTTGCGGAATGAAAAGTTACATTTCTTCTGATCAAATTTCTGCACATTGAAAGGCCAAAACTAAAATTCTTTCAATAATGTATTTTCATCAATAGACTTCTCTCTTAAACTGGCAGAACATATTGGAAATTAAAGCAATGTTTGTCGAAAACATGTTATAAATATTTAAAATATTTTTTTTTGTTTTGTTTTAAACATCTCCAAGAAAACCCCCGAAATTAATTAATTTAAACTGGCGGAGTTAAGGTCATCAGACATTCTCTACCACACCACCAGAACACAAATAGACATACACAAGAAACAAATACAGAGAGAAGAAGGAAATAGACAATAGAAGTAAAATTACAGATACAAATTATAGAAAAAGCACAAGTTCAAAAAGAATGAGAGAAATAAAAATATATTTAATTAATTGATTAACTAGCGGACTTACTCGTGTTAATTATGTAAGATTTGTGCGGCTTGCAGCTGTTTCAGTGCTTCACGCACCATCCTCAGAGCCTACTAGATCACGGCGTCATCTCGAAATTCTCTGCCTGTTATGTGGGTGTGTTTGATTGTTGAAAGGTGTTGAAGAGTGGAGTCAAATAGACAACATCATAAGAAAGACAAAACAAAAGTGAGACACAAAAACACACAAAACACAACACAAAGACAAGAACACAAGAAATACATCACACTAACATATGAAAACAAGAGCACACATAAGATCGCATCTTCATTCAGATAGCAGAAATAGAACATAATATACAGAACAGAAAACACACTACAAAGATATCTCAACACATCAAAAACACAAACAAACAAATACGACAACACAGATGTAGACAAACTCACATGTAATAGTTGCGATAAGTTCTACATTGGACAGACAGGTAGATCATTCCAAACACGCTACAAAGAACACATTAAAGCAATAACCAGAGGACACAATACATCTACATACGCCGATCACATAACCAATGTTAACCATACATACAATAACATAAATAGGGACATGGAAATCCTACATATACAACCCAAAAACCAAAAACTCAACACACTAGAACAATACGAAATATACAAACACACTAAAACACACCCTGATCAAATTCTCAACACACAGATCAATTTCAGTACACTCACACTATTTGACTCCACTCTTCAACACCTTTCAACAATCAAACGCACCCATATAACAGGCAGAGAAGTTCGAGATGACGCCGTGATCTAGTAGGCTCTGAAGATGGTGCGTGAAGCACCGAAACAGCTGTAAGCCTCAAAAATCTTACATAATTAACACGAGTAAGTCCGCTAGTTAATCAATTAATTATATTCAAGTGTTAAAAGTAGTGTACGCAAGATTCGAAATGGATTATCAAAAATATATATAATATACTAGTAAAAAGACAAGATCACAATGAGCACAAAAGATACTAATACAGTATATTGTTTACGTAATATATTAGTGATTAAGAAAAATGTTTAAATATCTAGAAATAAGTAGCTGATTGTACAAATGTAAAGCTGAACTAAACAGTAACAATTTCGAAACATTTGCAATCAATTGGAATACTCAATTTATTGCATTACATTCTACGCAGCAAGAAAATGAAAGTAATGACTAGAGGCCGGATGTTTGGCATATATTTCTCAGGTCTAGTGATGTGTTTTGCGTATCCTGTGATTCGGTTATTCCTTTAATATCGTAATGATCTTCTAATTGTAATATATGGACATTATTACTAACAGTTAAAATGAAGTTTAGCGACTTTTCTGTCATGGAAGAATTTCTTAAAGTACTATATTCCACTGCAAGAACGAACATGAGGCGACGTCATTTATAATGCCTTCAAGAATTATGTGCAGGAATGTAATATACCCCTAGACAAGTTGACAGCTATTACAAAAGATGGAGTTCCTGTATTTGTTGCCTGCAAAAATGCATTTTTAGCATTATGTGTGAAATATGAAACCTTTACTCATTTTCTATCTATCACTGCATGCTACATCAACAAGTACACTGCCGAGCAAAAAAGAATGCAACACCTGAATAAATTGGAAATATCAAACTATAATACAAATTATAACATTACTGTGTGCTTCTATGTACCTGTTTGTCTTAGGTAAGTATTAATTCATGTTTTCGGAAGGAAAGTATACTCATTGGGTGGTTTGTGACACCCTCTTTGCCATTTCCGGTCCCTTACTCTATATTTATTGCAGTGCCATTGAAATTTACGACACTAAACACAAGCAGCCAAAACAAAGCTACAGCACTATTGATTTCTTTACGCTTATAATGGAATTCTGTGATAATGAACTCAGTTTTAAACAATATTTACGAGAGTTAAGATGCTGTTAAGCCCCGAGAACGCCACTAGAGTAGTCGCGTTGGTAGAGGATGACCACAGCTTACGTTATGTGGCTCAGGGGTTGCATACATTGCTCCGTAGCTCTTGAAGAGTATTTAGACCACGGTAATGGACGTTCCGTCCTAAAATATCACACAGATGATCAATTGGGTTAAGATCCGGACTGAGTGCTGGCCATTGCCCCCCAGTACCTCAATGAAGTAGGGATTCAACTCATGCAATGGCCAGCAACTTCGTATGTAAAAAAAATCTCTTGATTCCTATTAAAAATGTTCCTGAACTTATGCAAACACATCTCAAGTCAGGACATGGAGACAAAGTTCACTTTTAAATATCCGCATATGTCAGACATTTGTTCCTTTTCAAGATATTAAAACGTTTCCTCACCTTCCTGTAAAACTGAATTTTTTAACATATGAGGTTTCTGTTCAACACCATAGATAGATATATCGTTTTTAGTTTAATAAAAGCATTTGAATATAATGGTTGAATATTAAACTGAAAACTACTGACAACATGTTCTACCCGAACTGTTCTTTAATTCAAACATAACAAGATCACCGTCTAAGTACTGATCAGCTGAACAAAAGTGGCTAATATAGCTACACTGTTTCCGACTAAAATTAAAAAATCAGCTAAACAGAATATGATTTATACTTCAATAATAATAGAATAATAATAATAATAATAATAATAATAATAATAATAATAATACTTACTTACTGGCTTTTAAGGAACCCGGAGATTCATTGCCGCCCTCACATAAGCCCGACATTGGTCCCTATCCTGAGCAAGATTAATCTATTCTCCATCATCACATCCCACCTCCCTCAAATCCACTTCAATATTATTCTCCCATCTACGTCTCGGCCTCCCTAAAGGTCTTTTCCCTCCGACTCCCAACTAACACTCTATATGCATTTCTGGATTCGCCCATACGCGCTACATGCCCTGCCCATCTCAAACGTCTGGATTTAATGTTCCTGATTATGTCAGGTGAAGAATACAAAGCGTGCAGTTCTGTGTTGTGTAACTTTCTCCATTCTCCTGTAACTTCATCCCTCTTAGCCCCAAATATTTTCCTAAGCACCTTATTCTCAAACACCCTTAACGTATGTTTTTCTCTCAAAGTGAGAGTCCAAGTTTCAAAACCATAAAGAACAACTGGTAATATAACTGTTTCATAAATTCTAACTTTCAGATTTTTTGACAGCAGACTGGATGATAAAAGTTTCTCAACCGAATAATAACAGGCATTTCCCATATTAATAATATTAATAATAATAATAATAATAATAATAATAATAATAATAATATAAAACTGGAAAATTCTATTAATAGAAGGTGGGACCTATCTAGGGCCGCCGAGAAGGGGGGGGGGCAAAGGGGGGCGAGTGCATATGGGCCCGTGAGCAATAAGGGCCCGTCAGATTAAGTGAGTCTGATTACTTTTTATTATCATGAATAATTATTCGTAGATACATACGGGTACTATATAATTTTGTAAGAACATTTGTTACATAAATTTGACATATTAACTCAACAATAGTAGAATTAATAAAAATTACCACTTCATATGTAAATATTTGACTTTTATATAATAGAATATCGGTTTCCCGCATTAACGTTCACCGACACGACAATTTAGGATCCCGGTATTTGCCTGAACTATGTTCCTGTCGCTTGTACTGAACACGTTCAATTATTCATTGGCTTGTCCTTCGTAACTACCGCTGGCCCACTGCAATATGCTAATGGACTCTCTCAAACTGAAGTAGCAGGATATGTTTCCTTTTCAGTACATTGTATGTTTCGTGTCGAAACTTTCGTCTTTTCGTTGTCGTTTGTCTAGTAAATTCTGTTCTTTAGTGTTACCGGTTATAGTTTAACTGCACAATGGACAAGTACAGGCATAAGTCGGGAGCTGAGAAGCACAAGGAGAGACAGAAAAAATTGGAAGATATTAATATGGGTGCTAGACTGCGTGAAAAATATTATGAAGACATTAACAAAGAGATCAGTGATGAGCTGAAATATTTAAAATCAATTCATGCCTCTAATTTAGGGCCAACCCCTCTGAAACCTATGAATCTCCTAAATAGTGTGAGGAAATTAAAACTGGACAGTTTATTTCCAACTATTTGCATAGCCATTAGAATATTCTATACAATTCCTGTGACAGTTGCTGATGCTGAAAGATCCTTCAGCAAAATGAAGGAAATAAAAAATGTATTCAGATCAGCAATGTGTCAAGAACGACTGAGTAAGCTTGGCCTCCTGAGTCTGGAGAGCGATCTTGCTAGGTCTTTAAATTTTGATAACATAATTGATGATTTTTCATCAATGAAGTCATGGAGAGTTCTTTATTGAAGTTGGATGGAAGTTAGAAATTACAGGTGTTTAGGAATAATGTTTTATGAATGTAGAGTAAGGGAGGGTATTGTCGGATACCATTTTGATGTTTCAAAATAAAGGTAATTGAAAGAAGTTAGAACTGGAATTACTTAGTATTATAATAACCTCTTGGGGTTCCTGCAGATTGTACATAAATATTATGTAATTTACATAATATGTATTTGCTGTATAACTTGCAAAGACAAAATAGAAACAATATCATCACTGACAGAATGGGAAGCTAATGTCGGATACATTGGACATTATTATGTAAGAGGTATGATAAAGCATTTAAAATAATATATTGCATATCAGAAACTATTACAATAGTGTTCTGTTTAGCCAACTGACATGCAAGCTTTTTAACATCATTTCTGTTTCATCCAAAATATTTTCTCTCCATCATTAACACATAGTCAACTAGCTCCTCTTCAAGTGAAGCTGGGAGTATTGGTTTTCGTCCAAGTTTCGATTTAACGGCTTTGGTGGGCTCAGAATTGGACCGTACATAATCAAATAATGTTGATCGAGGTACATTAAATCTTTTGGAAGCAGGAAGATAGCCCATTCTTTTCTCCCGTACTGCGACAATGGCATTTACCATATCTTTAGACTTCTATTTTTTTTAGACTGAATCTCTTTTTTCTTTTACTTTAGGCATCTAAAAATATCAGAAGAAGAAACAATTCGTTACTTCATAATATTCGATTAATTAGAAAATTACTTACATTAATTAAAAATACCCATGAGTAAAAATGTAGTGGTTTGTTATAGAAAACATATAAATGGGTTTAAGGCAGCTTTTATGTAGCAAGCAGCATTGAAAGACAGCCGCTAATGTCGGATACTATCCGACATTGCCCTCGGCTAGTATCCGACATTGCCCTCAGCTAGTATCCGACATTGGCCGACTCTTCACAAACAGTAAAACAAGCCAGCTGCATGAAACATGTTGTCGATAGCATTTCTGCAATTAGAGAATTAAGAAGCCTTATCTATGGTATATCAAACAGTGCATATCATGTTGTGTATATATAAGAATAACTTGTAACGAATAAATCACATTACTTCCCTCACAAAGTTTTTTTTTTTCGCAGTCACGTTGAAAACACGCTATTCACACACAATGAAGCACTCAACAGTAATGGCTATTCATGCAGATGTTCGTCTACTTGTAGAGAACGTAATGCATTATTTTCACATCAGATTGCACCATTCGATGGAAAAGAAATATGTTATCCGAGATTATCCGACATTACCAGACCTATCCGACAATCCCCTCCCTTACTCTAAAGTATTGTGCTAATGTGAAGTTTTGCTAAAAGTTTTCAACGTAATAAAAGTGTATATTTTTAAGTTCGTATCTGTGTATGGTGTTATCTTTTATTTATTTTGCAAATAACTATTATGGTTAGAATAACTGGTAACTTGTAATTGTTATTTTTTCAACAGGAGTCCGAGTACAGTATTGCATATGGGCCCATAAATTCTGTCGGCGGCCCTGAATAATATCTGTTTAAAATTATTCTCAGATTGGCAACAGTTACAACTATTTTTTACAGTCATTCCCATGGAAACACAGCTATAATAACAACACTCCGGACTCAAAGCAACAAACCGACGCACTTGCATCATAAGACTTAAAACCTCTCTGATACAAGAAAATATGCATTTTATGAAGAAGCTTTAAGAATTTAACTGTGAAATAGTGCATTAAATGAGTATGGTTTTGTGTAAGTTAATGTGTTCTGTTGTAATTTTAAAATTGATGGCAATGTCTATTATGTTTCCATGAAATGACCCTTCACAATCATCGCATTTAACTTATTAATATCTTCATTTCACGAAGATCTATGCCGAATGAATAAATCCTCGAAAAATCGAAAAAAGAGAGGATAATTGGGAGGAAAAATTTAAAAGGTACGCAAATCGCGTCCTTGCAAGAGGTCGGGGGGCTGTAACAAACTAAATATGTGAGCTCCAAGCCTGTTGGCCACTAGTCTCACTCCGGTTCTCTACTGAAGGATTTCTAGAAAATTTTGAAGGGGAAAGCCGAAAATGGACGTGACCTCTTAGGTACCACATACGCGAGGGGGACGGAAATGTGATCAAAATGATCACGGGACGGGATGAGGAGGCGATGGCTGGTGAAGATCTGCACATTGAAATGAACTGTGTCATTTCGCAGTGCAGGAGGAGTCGAGAAGACTCTGTCGTCTGCTCTTCGATGCCAAGGCAGGTGAAGACCGCCAGGAGAGACGCCGTGAATTCTGAATCTGCAAATTGAAAGGTTCCCTGTCCTTTCGCATTGAAAATGTCTTTCATAATTTTATAGACTCTGAACTAGGGCATTAAGTTGTTGTTAGAAAAAGGGGAACTTATGGGGAAGGACATATAGGTCCGTGGCCCATTTCTCTTAGGGCTCATCCCGACATTTGTCTTAACGCCTTAGGAAAACGACGGAAATACCTTAGGCAGGATGAGTTGTCTCAATATAAGAGACTAGCCAATTTGGCTTTTAGGTAATAGGTCGATTGATTATGAATTTAGGATAGATGTAATTATTAATTAATTTAGAGTAATTAAGGGGTTCATGGGGATATGAGTGCAGGTCCGGGGCCCAGTTCTTTTAGGGCTCATCCCGACATTTGTCTTAGCGCCTTAGGAAAACCACGGAAAAACCTTAGGCAGGATGAGTTGTCTCAATTTCAGAGACTAGCCAGTTGGCTCTTAGGTAAAACGACTCTATAAATCGATGTATATAGACTAGCCAATTGGCTCTATGATAGTTCCATCGATCAGCAAATGTAGATATAGTCAGGGAGGGATTTTGTTTAGCCCAGTTAAGACAAGGTCATTTTAAAGCGGTTGCACTATCGAAGGAGTCTCATGGAGTCGAGGCGTGACTATCAAAACTTTGGAGTAACGCCAGCCTCCCTGTCCTCCTGTCTCAATAGTATAGCTAATGGACCTGTCTGGTGTCTACGCCGTAACCCAGGATCATACTGGCCGGGGCCAGATATGAGCGGGTTAATAATAATAATAATAATAATAATAATAATAATAATAATAATGTTTTATTTTAGCTGGCAGAGTTAAGGCCATAAGGCCTTCTCTTCCACGCAACCAGCCTTAATCAATACAATACATATTTAAATTACAAATATTTACACTACACTTAAAAGGTTCTCCAGCAATATTCTTCTATTTTAACGACTAGTAGACTACATATGTATTTATTTAAATTTAGATAAACCTATAAGGTAAAGTAGTAACTTAATTTATGAGCTAATATAATTCAATCAATTATAATTAATTTAATATTTGAGATATCTAGCAAAATGATGAAAATTCATTTAATATAAGCTTACTAGGACTATGTTAAAGGGAGAAAAAATATATATATATATATATATATATATATATATATAAATCTAAAATATATTTTTGTAATGAAAATATTAATGTAATTGCTATTAGAGGTTTTGTAAATCTATTTAGAGAAATTAATGATAATAATAAGAATGGACAGATGTTAGTTTCATTATGAGTAACAAATATTAATCAGCAATTAATCTGTTAAGTAAGAATTTATGTAATTTTGACCTAAATGAAGTTATTGTCAAACAACCCCTACATCATTCGGAAGCGAGTTCCAATTTCAAGCAACTGAAACTGTGTAAGATGAAGAATATAAAGATGTCTTGTGGTAGGGTATAATGAGTAAATTATTATGATGAGATCTTGTACTTAGCTGGTGATATGCGGATAAATTTTGAAAACGAGAAGCCAAATAGATTGGGGTAGCGGTGCGCAGAATTTGAAATAAGAGAACAAGAGAATGCAGGGCTCGTCGATCACTTAGCCTTAGCCAAGACAGAGTTTGGAAAGACGGGGAAACATGATCATACTTAGGAATATTGCAAATATAACGGACGCACGCATTATGCACACGTTGTAGCCTGCTGCTCAAATTTGCATTTAGGTTACTTAATATAATATCGCAGTAGTCAAAGTGTGGCATCACGAGTGTTTGTACAAGGATTAATTTTAATTTATCGGGAAGAAAGTGCTTCAGTCGCTTTAATGAGTGAATAATAGAAAATATTTTTTTGGAAGTGTGGTTCACTTGTTCATTCCATTCCAGGTGACAATCCATATAAATACCAAGGTTCTTCACAGTCGAACTGTATGGAATAGTAGTATTATTTACAATTATCAGTGGCAAATTTTGCTTGTCACACTTCGATCTTTGATGTTCTATTAAGATTGCCTGCGATTTACTTGCATTTAAATTAAGTCCGTGCGTTTTCGACCATATGGATATTGAATTCAAGTCATCATTAACTTTAGTTATAGCGTCATTTATGTAGTTAGGTCGAGTATGCAGATAGATTTGTATGTCGTCAGCATAAATAGTTGGGGTTAGCACGAGCAAATAAATCCGCAATGTACTTTGAGATAATATCTTTTCTTAGAAAATTTAGTACCATGGGTTCCGTGGGCTGAAAATAAGAATTACAATTAGATAAAGACAAAAATGCATTTTTGACAAGTATTTTGTCAGAGAATGATAATTCTTCACTGCATTCATATGCAAACAGTAAGTGGAATTTGTATTGGTTTATGTCCACAGATCAATATAGCGGTGCAGAATCCTTTTCCCGTTCCAAACAAGACAGTGGCGATATCTATGGGGTTGCAGTTCAACTTCGTAATGCCGACGAATATATCGGAATTTCGACAAACTAAGAAACCGAAAAGGGAAGCACCTGGGCAGGTCTTGCTGTCGATTTATCAACCTCTGGAAGCCCTGCTGGAAGACTACGGCTTCGAGGGCAGAGCCTGCGTGTTGAGGAGCATTTGTGAGGCCGCAGGGTCTCCGTTCAAACACGAGGGAAGCGACCTGCTAGACGAGATAGCGCACATAATACTAACGTGAGTTGAACCTGCTGCTACGATTTTAAACCTAAAATTACTTTGCAGCAGAAGAAAATGTATGGTATGCATAAAGTTGTAGTATTACCTTTTGCTTTGATTGTAGAGATACTTTAAATAGAAGTATATACTTCGAATAATTTCGAGGGAAAAGTTGTTCCGGGGCCGGACATCGAACCCGGGACCTTTGGTAAACGTATCAACGCTCTACCAGCGCTACCCGGAAATTCTACCAGACACAGACCCAATTTTTTCCTCTATGTCCACAGACCCCATGTATTGTGGTCCCTATCACCACGGCATGGCGCGTCCTCAGGTTGCGGGTAGAGGAGACGGCCTCCAGATATGGAGGGTAGCTGTGAATATATTGAATAAGCAGTCGTGGACAGCCGATAAGTCTGATGCTTTTCCAATTCACTGCGGGTTAAAGCAGGGAGATGCACTATCACCTTTACTTTTTAACTTCGCTCTAGAATATGCTATTAGGAAGGTTCAGGATAACAGAGAGGGTTTGGAATTGAACGGGTTACATCAGCTTCTTGTCTATGCGGATGACGTGAATATGTTAGAAGAAAATACAAAAACAATTAGGGAAAACACGGAAATTTTACTTGAAGCAAGTAAAGCGATCGGTTTGGAAGTAAATCCCGAAAAGACAAAGTATATGACCACAATATTGTACGAAATGGAAATATAAAAATTGGAGATTTATCCTTCGAAGAGGTGGAAAAATTGAAATATCTTGGAGCAACAGTAACAAATATAAATGACACTCGGGAGGAAATTAAACGCAGAATAAATATCGGAAATGCGTGTTATTATTCGGTTGAGAAGCTCTTATCATCCAGTCTGCTGTCCAAAAGTCTGAAAGTTAGAATTTATAAAACAGTTATATTACCGGTTGTTCTGTATGGTTGTGAAACTTGGACTCTCACTCTGAGAGAGGAACATAGGTTAAGGGTGTATGAGAATAAGGTGCTTAGGAAAATATTTGGGGCTAACAGAGATGAAGTTACAGGAGAATGGAGAAAGTTACACAACACAGAACTGCACGCATTGTATTCTTCACCTGACATAATTAGGAACATTAAATCCAGACGTTTGAGATGGGCAGGACATGTAGCACGTATGGGCGAATCCAGAAATTCATATAGAGTGTTAGTTGGGAGACCGGAGGGAAAAAGATCTTTAGGGAGGCCGAGACGTAGATGGGAGGATAATATTAAAATGGATTTGAGGGAGGTGGGGTATGATGATAGAGACTGGATTAATCTTGCACAGGATAGGGACCTCTGGCGGGCTTATGTGAGGACGGCAATGAACCTTTGGGTTCCTTAAAAGCCATTTGTAAGTAAGTAAGTATATCCACAGACCTCAAAGTGGGCTGACAACCGTCAAGCAACCAATATTGAGTGCACACTAACTCTGTGTGACTTAAATTGTGGTTTTCTGTTAACGAACAGTGACGTGTATTATGCAAACCCAGCTTTAAGGTATAACCACAGTCTAGCATATACAGTCACGAAGCTTGAGTTTATGAGGGTACTAGAAACAATAGACTGCGCAGGCACTATTTCACATTGTCTGTAATGAAGCGATAGTAGCGATCCTAGTGGTTAGCAACTATCTATGGATGCATATTTACTACGTATTGAGCATCGTGACTGTATATACTAGACTGTGGTATAACTCCCTGTAAAGTTGATTTGAATAATTTCGAGGGAAAGCTAAGAAGGAAAAAGAAAAATGATAATGGTGCGTCAATTTTTTCCATACACTGAATTAGAGTCCATACAGGTGGTTCCGTAAAAGTTTGACTGACTCTCTAATTATGAGGAGGGCCAGTTCATTCAGAAAAGATTTGTGCAGTCCTAGGGTCTTACAGAATTTACAAGAGAAGTTGGGTATCATTCCTCTTGCTCCAAACATCAGTCCCGTAACACTGATATCGTGAAGTTGATATTTATCTTTATAATACGGGATGGTTGGAACGTAGATTGCTCGTTTCTCCTCATGTACGTCTTCGGGCTGTCCTTTGTACGTTTCAAACGTGATGGTGGAGTCGATTATCATACCCTAAGACAGGGATTCGCTAATGGCGATTATGTCAATTCGTCTGTTACTGCCATTGTCGGCGGTTCCGTGGACTTCTTCATAGACGGTGTATTTTAGTTTTCTAAGGGCATCGACCAATTTACTTCTAATTGCATGGTGCCTATGTATACGCAATATTTCGCCATAAGGGCAGGCTCCCAGGACATGTCCAAGAGTTTCTATCTCACTGAGGCATCGCCTGCAGTGGTTGTCCTGAGACCTACCGGGTATGGCTCTAAAGGCTGGTTCACAATAAACCGGGAATGAAAACGACAACGAGAACGAGAACGGAAATAATGTTAAAATTAATGTATTTAAATGTGAGCGTTCACAATAGTTAATTGTGAATGCTCACATTTAAATACATTTATTTTAACAATATTTCCGCTCTTGTTCTCGTTGTCGTTTTCGTTTCCGGTTTATTGTGAACCAGCCTTTACGGCGCTTACGTTGGCAGTCATCTTGATAGCCTCCTTCCATTCACCGCTAGTTATATATACATATATATTAATATATAGAAAAAAGTTGGTAGGGAAATTAAAATTTCTCAATACAACATATAAAATATGGACATTGCGATAGTTGTTTTCTTTACAGTCCGACATGGTTTAATATACTAGTGTGAGAAATGAAGTTTTGCCAATTTGAGAGTTTGAAGACCTCGAAAACCATTATTGTATTATAATATCAATTGCACGCAAGAATACTTATAGCAAGGACATGAAGTGTTCAAAATATGAAGTCTCTATCTTAAAAATTGTATAAATAGAAATTTCACCGATTGCTCCCTTAAAAATCTGCTTCTAGTGTCTTTTTTCCATTCGATTTAAAATGAGTACATGTGCCTCGTTACGTCTCTGCTCAATACACAATCAAGGATTGCTTTCATGAGGCTTCTTACAGTCCAAAAAAGATTAATTACAATTTTAGATTTCATTTCTTATTAAGTTGTATAAATTTAAAATATTATAATTTCATTATGGCATATTGCATAAACGTTTTAGTTCTAAATTAATTTATTTCCTCTAAAAGTAAAAATCAATTTTCTTTTAAATTACAAAAACTCGAAAATTCCTCTAACAATCAGATCTTCTTCTATTCAAAGGAGTTGAACATTTCGGACTTCATTTATTTATTTATCACCTTGAACAAGTACTTATTCAGTTATTCAGAAAATATGAAATGAAAGGAAGATACTTTACTGGCATATTATGATATACACAGGTCTATGATTATCGTATGTTTTAATAGTTTTGAAATTTAAGTAAATAATTAAATTTCCAGCACTAAAATTTGTTTTCATTTCACAATTTGCAGGCCATCAGAAGAGGATTCGATGACACATTTCGACTGTAACGGAAACTCCAGCTCTTTGCAACATCTACAAGAAGAACGCGACTACTTGGTTGCAGAGTGTCTGGGGAAAACTGGCAAAGATTGCTCGGCCGTGTATGCAGACTGCTTTGAACCACCCCTGGATCTTATGTCAAATGTTTACCACGTAGATTACTCGTTTTAGTATTATGTTACTTTGTTTGGATCTCTGTAATTTGTGCCCGATTGTCAATACTTTCCTTCAAATAAAAATCAGTATTCGACTGTTGATTCTGTTTCAAGTAGAAGCATTGCAGGAAGTTTATCTCCGTCGATTTGTGATGTCTTCTGTTTGTCATGCATTGTATTGTTGGCAACATGACGAAATGCAACATACATTCATATTACCTCGGCTAATTTGTACATCTATAATCAGGCAGTTCATCTCACTTGACGATATGTGTCAGAGGAAGAACAATTTGTTTGTATGCATCTGAAGTCTGAAAGTGTAATATGTAGCTAATCGGCGATGTATGCAATGGAGGGGGAAAGGAACTGGCCACCCTACCCAAATATCTCCAGGTTTAGTTGCCTTTTGAGTGATGCCTTATTGGTGTCACATGAGGTTCCAACCTGTCTCCAGACAGTTCACTAAACAACATACATTCATACACACATACATACGTAATGGTTCCTGTATATGTGACTCATCCTTCACACCGCAAGCTCAGCAGCATTTTCTGTTATACGCCTCGCACAGTTTCCGCGAAATCGGCCGCTATTTCTACGGTAGTAACTCATATCTAAAACCTGTTTATAGAGCAATTAAAATGAATATAAATGCATTTTATCTGTATCACGAGAGATGTTCAAAGTGTTCTCCTCCTGCATTAATAGGCCTACATTTTTAACATAACCAAGAATTTTTCTGAAATACTCAACGAATATTTTATTTTTGTGAAATATTCTAAATTATTGCAAGTCAGACAGTTTCTTCTTTTTCAATAAATTAAAAGTACAAAAACTCGATGCAATATACTATACACAAATATGAAATAATAATAATAAAAAAAACAATAGTTTGCACTACACTTCGTACAAATAAATATTTCCTTCACTGTTCTGAAACAATAAGAAAAAAAAAAACACAATAGGTAGCATTACACTACACACGAATGAGTAATCCTTTCAGTGTCCTCAACAGTTATATGAAACATAAAACCTTCGACTATAGTACGTAGAATATGTCAGTATATAAAAAAAACTAGGAAAAACACATTAGCTCCCACTATATTACGTACGAATGAGTAATCCCTTCAGTATCTCATAATAGACTGAGGTGAACTGCATGCATGCAACGCTTGAAAAATTTCCTTCCACTTAGGCGCGTACCTTAGGCGCGCTGTGAGTGACAACGTTTCTGTACGTCCCGTGAAGTCATAAACGTAGGATTCAGTAGGCATACACATCCATCCATCCATCCATCCATCCATCCATCCATCCGTCCATCCATCCGTCCATCCATCCAAGCGTCCATCCATGCTATACTTCCATACATCTACTCATTATCCATGTATCAGTTCATTCCTGTATTCATTGTTTAATTCATACTTACTTACTTACTGGCTTTTAAGGAACCCGGAGGTTCATTGCCGCCCACACATAAGCCCGCCATCGATCCCTATCCTGTGCAAGATTAATCCAGTCTCTATCATCATATCCCACCTCCCTCCAATCCATTTTAATATTATCGTCCCATCTACGTCTCGGCCTCCCCAAAGGTCTTTATCCTCCGGCCTTCCAATTAACAGTCTATATGCACTATATGCATTTCTGGATTCGCCCATACGTGCTACATGCCCTGTCCATCTCAAACGTCGGGATTTAATGTTCCTAATTATGTCAGGTGAAGAATACAATGCATGCAGTTCTGTGTTGTATAACTTTTTCCATTCTCCTGTAACTTCATCCCTCTTAGCCCCAAATATTTTCCTAAGCACCTTATTCTCAAACACCCTTAACCTATGTTCCTCTCTCAAAGTGAGAGTCCAAGTTTTGCAACTATATAAAACAACCGGTAATATAACTGTTTTATGAATTCTAACTTTCAGATTTTTTGACAACAGACCGGATGATAAATGCTTCTCAACCGAATAATAACAGCCATTTGCCATATTTATTCTGCATTTAATTTCCTCCCGAGTGTCATTTATATTTGTTACTGTTGCTCCCAGGTATTTGAATTTTTCCACCTCTTCAAGGGATAAATTTACAATTTTTATATTTCATTATTTCATTCTTGCACTTATTAATTATTTGCCTATACAAAACTCTTGAATGCACTGGTTGAAACTCCTTTCTTTTTGCAAGATTTCTTCCTATGTTTACATATTTGTGCTTTTCATTTGATTAAATTCCCGCTTTTTATATGTAATACTGTCATCTTACACAAAGTGTTGTATTTAGTTCTACGGTATTTAAAATTAAAGTACAAAACTTTATAACATTTAATATCTGACTGATCACGGACTCATTGAATCATGAACCTACCTATTTAGGCGTGTATGTCAACCATAAGGATTACTAATCACATGCATCTGGTTTCATAAAAATGGTTCTTTCTCAGTAGTGCTAGAATGGTTTCAGATTGTGCAGGAATGGTAAAATATTGGAGATTTGAGCACGCTGAGCAAATCTGTCTCAAACTTCGATTATTTGAGCAATGCTTTAAGGGGAGAGGATGGTATTTTTTGGTGAAAAATAAATAAATTAGAAAAAAATTCTTTAAAATACTCTGTGATATGTGTGGAATGCATAGCATAACATTTTGTGGGTATTTGTGCCCTTATAGGATGTTGAGTCGCCATTTTTAAACTTCCTGCGTTATGGATTTTTAAATTATTCGCCCACTTTTATTGTTGTTTCTGGTAAATTAAATTTTCAATTTTTTTTTCTTTAAAATACCCTTTCATATATGTGGAATGCATTGCATAACATTTTGTATTTGTGCCCTTATCGGATGTTGAGACGTCATTTTTAAACTTCCTGCGCTATGGAATTTTAAATCACACGCCCGCTTTTATCCGTTTCCAGTAACTTCATTTTTTTGCTACATTGCCAAACAAAAATGGATATAATTTCTGAACTATTAAAGATACATGCATGCAATTTAGAACACACATTCTTTAGATTATTAGGAAACTTTTCTTTGTAACAGAATTTTGTTAATTGATTTCATTTTAAAAATACGTCCGTTTGTTTGCAAGAAAGGAAATCATAAAATTGTTATTAAATTTTAATTGTTTATTTTACAAACGTAGGAATTAATATTACAATTCTGTTACAGACAGTTTGTAGAACATGCTTTTGCAAATACATTGCAAAAAACTGTTTGAATTTATCTTTAAAAACGGTTTAGATATATCGGTTTTAGTACAATCATGCGTTGGGTTTTTTTTTTTCAAATTTGGGCCCCCAAATAATTTTTTTTCAAAATATTTTGATTTGGTTGAGTTGCCACAGCTATGAGCTTTCTACATCTACATACAAAAAATTAATATTTTACACCAAATAGGAAAAAAGTTTTAAAAAATAACATCCTCTCCCCTTAATGCCGGAATGGGAATCCAGGAGTACATGAAATAACAGTGCACAATGTAGCCAATAAGTTTTTGCTTTTAGACATTTTGCAGCAACTTATCACGGAAATCAGCAACAAAACATAATTTTTATAATGTTAAACCCGTTACAAATCAACGGGAAGTTTGTTATAAACGGGAACTCAGAATTTACTGTATCAATACGCTAAGTGAATGAAGACACGTTCAAATTAACACTAACTACTAAAGCAAGCTTCAATTTTCTCCTTTCACGCTCGTAATGACCGAGGACTAACGGCTCTATCAGTATTCCTTGGAAGGTTACAAAATGGCAACAACAGAAAACGTTTCGTTCATCACAGTTACAATACTAATAATGTCAGTTTTGGTAATAACTGTGACGCTATCAAATGACGTAAGCAATGTTACATCGTCACATCGTGATCGGCGTGCTTTAATTTTTCCATCTGGAACTGTGCTGCAGGTATGTGAAAACTTGAGTCTGTATTGAAGTGTTCAGTGACGATGATAGACTGTAGATCATCAGAGGAAGAATAGAAAACACTGGTGGAATTTTAATAGGACATACTTTAATAAAAATTAAAAATATTTACCTAATGCTACAGATTTTAAAATCATATTAATAATACTAGAGGGAGTTGAACTCAACAAAGAAGAAGCGAAATCAGAAATATTTAACATATTTGAATAGTAGAAGATCTGAATGTTAGAGGAATTTATTTTTTTTTGTGATTTATAAGTAATTCATCTTTACTTTTAGAGGGAATAAATCAATTTAAAACTAAACCTTTGTATATGCCATAATAAAAATAGTAATCTTTTAAATTCATGCAACTTAATAAGAAACAAACTTTAAAAATGTAATTAATTTTTTCTTAGATAATCCGAAGCCTCTTGAATTCAATTTTAGATCGTGTAAAGACAAATGTACTTATTTTAGATCAAATGAAAAAAAAACCTTTTTAAAAATACATCCATCATTATAAAATTATATCTTTCGTGGAATATTTTTATGTATATATTTTTATCAACTATTTACCATCTAACTTTAACAAAATATGTTGAAAACGTGTGTTTGCAACTCGAATACATGCGATAACTCTCTACATTTTATTTGGATAACGTTGAAAATTCCTCTGACAATGTTAATCATGAGATAGTTTAATGTGTAGTGATGTTTTAATATCTGTATAATTTCAAAATATCTTAAATAAAAGACCTGGAGACGTCAAATCCGGGGAACGTGGTGATCATAGACATTAATCGATCTAAAATGTCCTGGGACATTGAAAGAAGCACATCATGTTCGAAACAACACTTACATTAATCAAATATTAACAGCGCGATAAATAGCTGAGCAGTGTCACAATACACTTCTCCATCTAAATTTCTTTGAAAAAAGGATCATTTACCTGACAGCAAGAAACTATTCTTAAACACTTATCTTTTTTCGACATAACAATCGTTTCAGTTGAGCGTGAGGTAATTTAGCACTTAAAATTCTGTCTGACTACTTATGAAACAGTCTAAATGGAGCTAAATTAGTCTTTCAAGAATGCTCAATACAATTTAGGTAGAATTGTTAGAATTTAAGATATTAAGGAACACTTTAAACATTTTAAAGCCCATAAACAAAAATATATATTTTTATTGAACTCTAGCGTACAATTGAAATTCCTTTGTCAATAACAAATAGAACAAATGATCGAAAATGACATAAATTTTTCGTTCCGATTCTTCATACTCAAGTATGACGATATGACAGGAGTTCAGTTTCTACTTATCTTTCGCCTTGTGACTGGAGTGTGACACTATAATTTGATAAAGTTCCTAAAAGATTTTATGAGTGAGGGAAAACATACACTTAAGTAATCACATAGTGTTATAATCCACTGGATTAACGAACTGTTAATAATCAAATTATATCGACAACAAGCATCGAAAAATACTTAAGTGTAAAACGAACTGTTAATAATCAAATTATACCGACAACAATCATCGAAAAATACTTAAGTGTAAAACGAACTGTTAATAATCAAATTATACCGACAACAATAATCGAAAAATACTTAAGTGTAAAACGAACTATTAATAATCAAATTATATCGACAACAAGCATCGAAAAATACTTAAGTGTAAAACGAGCTGTTAATAATCAAATTATACCGACAACAAGCATCGAAAAATACTTAAGTATAAAACGAGCTGTTAATAACCAAATTATACTGACAACAAGCATCGAAAAATACTTAAGTGTAAAACGAGCTATTAATAATCAAATTATACCGACAATAAGCATCGAAAAATACTTAAGTGTAAAACGAGCTGTTAATAACCAAATTATACCGACAACAAGCATCGAAAAATACTTAAGTGTATGGCTAGAGCGAAATTTTAGCAGGAAAAACAGAATAGCTCGGGGCTATAAAGGGTGTTTAAAAAATATGGGTCATAATTTCAGGTATGTATTTCCCACATGTAGACAATCAAAATAGTTCATTACAACATGTGTCCGGAAATGCTTCATTTCCGAGTTATGGCCTTCACAACATTGAAATTCACCGGAACGTTTTTCTTTCCGCAGGTCGTTCTCATTACAGAAGGTGTTCAAAATGTCCACCTCCTGCTTGAATACAGACCTCACATCGATGTCTCATTGACCTGCGAACACGATCCCAAACTCCAGGAGTATTGCGTATGTCCTCAGAACATGCCACAATTCGATTCCGAAGGGATTCCAAATCAGGCACCGGAGACGAATAAACCAATGATTTTAAATGGCCCCACAAGTAGAAATCGAGAGGGTTCAGATCAGGTGAGCGTGGAGGCCAAGCAATTAGGCCACCTCTACCTATCCATCGATCAGGAAACCTTCGATCCAAGTACCTACACAACACTGAATGTAACCTTCGCCTCGGAATGAACTTTCAGAGTGCCCTCTTAATGTCTCCTTTGACGGCAACGACCTGCGGAAAGAAAAACGTTCCGGTGAATTTCAATGTTGTGAAGGCCATAACTCGGAAATAAAGCATTTCCGGACACATGTTGTAATGAACTATTTTTATTGTCTACATGTGGGAAATACATACCTGAAATTATGCCCCGTATTTTTGAAACACCCTGTATATGAAACTGTTCATTCTTACCAGTTACACAATTAGCAAATACAGGGCGTTAATGCAATGCTAGCACGTTGCAAGCTAGAAAAGGGGCTAAACCTTCGGATTTAAATAATTTTAAATAAAAGCGAGGTGTTAGTGAATAGATAACATTGTGTTTACCGCGATCTTGCAGTTAAGCCTTGGGATGTCGATGCCTGTGAGCATCCCCAACAGAACACTGGCTATATCTTTCGCCTTCCAAATGGTGTTCAACCTGCCAACCAACGCGACCATATGGCACACGGCACCAGATCTGGGAAAACGCTCCGTGTCTAAGACGGGGCTGCTGGACATATACCTTCCTCTTGAGGCTTTCCTGGAAGACCACGGATTCGAAGGCAGGACTTGTCTGCTGAGGAGCATTTGTGAAGCCGCATATTTGCCTTTCCACTACGAGGACATGGACTTGCTCGAGGAAGTGGCTCACGCCATTCTGACGTGAGTAAAATGAGATGAGAATAAAAAGTGAGATTTGCAATATTTTAGTACATTTTTCTTATTCTTGTAGTTCATTTTTTATTGAGTCCTTTTCGCTTGGGAAAGCCCTCCTGCATTCCACTGCAAGACATTTAACTTTATGGGTCCATTCGTAAAAGAACGATTTGATGTGAGGTGGTGTGTCATTTTGTAGATCTTTTTGTCGCTAGTAAGCGTCCACAAGAAAAACACAAAATCGTGGTACTACAGTGGGTCTCCGGGCACTAAAACTTATTTGGCAATGAGCAGGCCGATGCCTTGGCAAAAAAAAGTTGCTAAAATTTTGCGAACATCTCGTAAACCAACGCCCTTTCAGACAATAAAATTATACATCAAAGAAGTTGCCCACAACATCCACTCCCAGGAGATTGCAGAAAGAACATATGGCAAACACTGGAGAAGGGGCCTTCTATCAATACCTAACGGACCAAGAAGATTGGCAGTTGCGCATTTCCGCCTTGCAACTGGTCATGACTGCTTGGCACAGCATCTCCACCGTTTCGGTATTTATCAACATCCAACCTGTGCCCTTTGTGACCTTCAAGAAGCGATGAATAGGGATCACCTCCAATGCTGCCCAGCTCTAAAATCACTGACAGAATGTGCCAGATACTGGGAAGCGAGAAGCCTCATGCCTCTCTTTAGTTCTTTAAGGATTTTGTTTAGTTCCTTCATTAGATTTAATTTTAAGTTGTATTAAGTTAATTGTTTTAATCTTAAGGTTGTGTATAGGTAAAACATAAGTTATCTATGTACCTGTCATTCGCATAAATAAATAAATAAATAAATAAATAAATAAATAAATAAATAAATAAATAAATAAATAAATAAATAAATAAGTAAATAAATTAATAATGAAGTAAGTAAGTAAATAAATAAGTAAATAAATAAATAAATAAATAAATAAGTAAATAAGTAAATAAATAAATAAGTAAGTAAATAAGTAAATAAATAAATAAATAAGTAAGTAAATAAATAAGTAAGTAAGTAAATAAGTAAATAAGTAAATAAATAAATAAATAAGTACATAAATAAGTAAATAAGTAAGTAAGTAAATAAGTAAATAAGTAAATAAATAAATAAATAAATAAATAAATAAGTAAATAAGTAAATAAATAAATAAGTAAGCAAATAAGTAAATAAATAAATAAGTAAGTAAGTAAATAAGTAAATAAATAAATAATTAAGTAAATAAATAAATAAATAAGTAAGTAAATACGTAAATAAATAAGTAAATAAATAAATAAATAAGTAAATAAATAAATAAATAAATAAGTAAATAAATAAATAAATAAATAAGTAAGTAAATAAATAAATAAGTAAATAAATAAATAAATAAGTAAATAAGTAAATAAATAAATAAATAAATAAATAAGTAAGTAAATAAATAAATAAATAAATAAATAAATAAGTAAGTAAATAAATAAGTAAGTAAGTAAATAAGTAAATAAATAAATAATTAAGTAAATAAATAAATAAGTAAGTAAATACGTAAATAAATAAGTAAGTAAATAAATAAATAAGTAAATAAATAAATAAGTAAGTAAATAAATAAATAAATAAATAAATAAGTAAATACGTAAATAAATAAATAAGTAAATAAATAAATAAGCAAATAAGTAAATAAATAAATAAGTAAGTAAAGAAATAAATAAATAAGTAAATAAATAGGTAAATAAATCAATAAATATATTAGTAAATAAATAAGTAAATAAATAAATAAACAAGTAAGTAAGTAAATAAGTAAATAAATAAATATATAAGTAAATAAATAAATAAATAAATAATGAAGTAAGTAAATAAATAAATAAGTAAGTAAATAAGTAAATAAATAAATAAATAAGTAAGTAAGTAAATAAGTAAATAAATAAATAAATAATAAGTAAGTAAATAAATAAATAAGTAAATAAAGAAAGAAAGAAAGAAATAAATAAGTAAATAAATAAATAAGTAAGTAAGTAAATAAATAGATAAATAAATAAGTAAATAAATAAATAATTAAATAAATAAATTTTTTATTAAGTGTCTTCCCACCCTAAGCCTCCATTGCCACGTCATCTGTGGTGAAGGAGAAGCACACAGTTCTAATTTTCATAGAATTTATAGCTGTATGAACTTCATTAATGTTTTTAGGGGGTAGTGGAACAGCTCCTTATTTTGGATAATACACATTGTGTCTCACTCGGGAAAATAGAAGTGGTGTTAATTACATATCATTTGAAATGTTCTTTAGTTCATTTCTTGATGAATTTTAAATGCATATTAGTAAGATTAGTACTGTCCTTCATGGACTATTGCTAAGCACTTGTCTCTTGATGGTTTGATTCACTCAAATTCACTATTTCATTTCTCTCACCAATAGTAGGTTACCGTACTTTTTTTTTTTTTTTTGAAATTTTGGAAATATTTATTCTACAATTCATGAAAAAAATTAACTAGCAGAATTTCTCACAAAATAAATGCACAGAAACATGCAGTTACCCCATAAATACTTGCAGTAAAAATTTCATCCAGATTGATTAATATTTACACATCTTGATTACACAACTTTTAACACTATATCACTTTGGAAATAGTAATATGCGTTACAAGAGCGTTATGTTCAAGTTTTCATGTTCGAGGAAAAGTCTGAAAAAGCGAAACGTAGTTGAGCTTTTTTAATTTCCGAGAATTTAAAGAAAACATACCGCTCGTGCATCGTACATTATTTTGTGTGAAGATCGTTTATTATATACCTGAAAGAGGAATTTCTAATTAGTTGCAATGAAATATCCATCTTGGTTTCTGTTCAATGACGGCAAATTTGCAAAACAAAAATATCTATCTTCAACATTGTTGCTTTAAAATGTTTTCTGTGTTTACTATACTCCAGCAGGCCGTGATATACGTCTGTCTTTTTTTCCCCCAGTCTATGATGAGTCTGGAATCTTGTTGATTTTTTCACGGCTTCCTTAATGTTACTTGCATCACGAATGCAGTAACTTTACTGGAGTTGTAGAGTTTACTTAATTTTTGCAAATATTTAAAAACAATAATTAACAGTGCAATTTAGGTGAAATTGCAGTGGTAAGTTTCCAATTCATAAATGTTACTATATTGAACGTCTCTAAAAATAATATGTTAAAAGCCTAAAGCAGTAAAATCAATATGTCACTTAAGCGGTAAGAAGAGGGAAATTGTTGTGTGTGTTAGGTTGGGAATACTGAATGTGGAATTTTAGACTTTCCGCGGATTGGTTTTGTGCGGAAACCAAGCAAATACGCACGATCTCGCACAAACGTATTATATGTCTTTCACGTGTTAAATATTATATTACCTTGTTAACATGTTTTGGCCTGCTATTGGCCATCATCAGAACTGGTTGTTGCTGGTCTTGGAGCCTTTTGTTTTGTTTCCTGTGGGGGTGTGTTTGTGTAGTGTAATGTGGAGTCAAAGAGTGTGCGTTCTGATATTGAGTTGTGTGTTGAGAATTTCATTTGGAAGTGTTTTTGTGTGTTTGTATATTTCGTATTGTTCTAGTGTGTTTCGTTTCTGGCTCACAGTAACATACCAAAACAAAAACACACACAAGATTGCAACCTCATTCAAGAAATTAAATCACAACATCGCATGCAGAACAAATAACACTCTACAAAAACATCTCAACACACAAACAACACAAACAAACAAATACAACCACACAGGCGTATACAAACACAAATGTAACACCTGCAACAACTTCTACATAGGACAGACATGAAGATCATTTCAAACAATTTACAAAGAACACATCACAGCCATAACCAAATTACAAAACACTTCCATATATGCAGAACACATCACAAATGTTAACCACACATAAGAGACATCAGCACAGACATAGAAATTCTACACATCCAACCAAAAACCCTGAAACTAAACACACTAGAACAATACGAAATATACAAACACACAAAAACACACCCAAATGAAATTCTCAACACACAACTCAATTTCAGAACACACACACACTTTGACTCCACATTACACTACACAAACACACCCCCACAGGAAACAAAACAAAAAGCGCCAAGACAAGCAACAACCAGTTCTGATGATGGCCAATAGCAGGCCGAAACATGTTAACAATGTAACATAAAATTTAACACGTGTAAGATATAATACGTTTTCCAAATATTCATATTTGTCATAAATTTGGTGTTGAATCAAGAAAAATTAACCTACGAAAAAATGGATTTGAAGGTAAAATGAATATTTATTTATGCTCGACCATGCCGAAATGTATTAATTATACACCTGGTAGTAGCCCTTTAATGCACCTCATTAAAGTACACCTATTCATTATAGTTCAGTTGTTCAGACAATGAGAAATCACCATTGTACCATTATAAAACCGCAAGTATCGATTATTCTCGGATATGCAATCGAAAAACAATTAGCGAAACGTCATGGAAGCTGGAAATCCAATATTGTCGCAGAAGGTTATGTTATGTTACTGTAATAATTAGCGTTAATTGTAAATAATATTCAAATAAATTCAATTTGTGTTGTCGTTTTTCAATTCTAAATCAATTTCCAGGTTATATCAATATTAATGTTCATGTTATTCTCCAGATTATAACAAGGCCAATGACATTCGTCCCTCGGAAAAAATCAATACTTTCGCGTCTGCGCACATCTCACAATTTAGAAGGTCAGTTCCGCTCTTCACTTAGATAACCATAACATGAATACTTATGAATAATTTCAAGTTAGAAACATGGTCGAGCATAAAAAGTCGTATGAAACTTGCCTATAATGGTAATTAAGACGCTCGTATGAAAATTATGAAACTCGCTTGCGCTCGTTTCATAAACATACTCGCGTCTTAATTACTACCATTATAGGCTCGTTGCATAATGTACTATTATGTAACATGTACCTATTAAAATTCTCCTTCGCTACAGTAATCTAGTAACTTCAGGAATCCACCTTTAGAACAAAAAGTTAATAGATTTGTAATCAGGGACTTGTAAAAAAATTCTTTGATGAAAAAATAATGTTGACAGAACTTTAAATGCCACGACTTTTACGATTCTAATTTCAAAACAAATTTTAAACGTATTTGTAATCAGAATTGAAATAAATCCATTTTTGGTAAGAAAATATACATTCTAAAGAAGCGAAATAATTTATACAATTTTTTTTGGAAAATGTTCACGAGTTTCACTCTACCCTTAAAGGTAAGCAATTTCTCATTTGTAACAATGTTAAATGAACTTGTTGCAGTCCGTCTGAGGAGCTGACGCCAGGAGACGCGGACTGCAAAGAGATCAGTTACGTCATGGATTATCTGCCGCCGGAGAAGCGTTACCTGGCTGCGGAGTGCTTGGGGAGGTACGACGGGGACTGCCGGGCTGCGTACCGGGATTGCCCTAGATCTCCGCTGGACTTCATATCGCAGAAAATAAGCTACGGCGTTTTCTCCGAATAAAGACATCTTATATAAAATCAATTTAAATTACTCTGGTAAAACACACACGCCACTTTTAAATTCAGATAGGGCTACACATATCAAATAAATCAGAATGCTCTAATTACTTAATTAAGGCCTAAATGCTTGTGCAGAGTAAAAGTGATACGAGCTGGAAACGTACAACTTTCACGAGAAGAAAATGTTTTTTTTTGTGTGTTTTTATTAATTAAATTATTTTTACAAAAAAATAAAAAATTCTCAATTATTGATCCATTTCCTATTGTTAAAATTTGTTCACTTATTAAAAACTTGATAATAAATGCATTTTGAATCTTGCTTGCACTACTTTTAACACTTGAATATAAGTAATTGATTAACTAGCGGACATTCGTGTTAATTATGTAAATCTGTACGGCTTAAAGCTGTTTCGGTGCTTCATTACATCATCCTCAGAGCCTACTAGATCTCGGCGTCATCTCGAACTTCTCTGCCTGTTGTTTGGGTGCGTTTGATTGTTGAAAGTGTTGAAAAGTGGAGTCAAATAGTGTATGTGTACTGAAATTGATCTGTGTGTTGAGAATTTGATCGGGGTGTGTTTTAGTGTGTAAGCACATATAAGATCGTATCTTCATTCAGAAAGCAGAAATACAACATAGCTTATAGAACAGAAAACACACTACAAAGACATCTCTACACACAAAAAATACAAACAAATAAATACGACCACACAGGTGTATACAAACTCACATGTGATAGTTGCGACAAGTTCTACATTGGACAGACAGGCAGATCATTCCAAACACGCTACAAAGAACACATTAAAGCAATAACCAGAGGACACAATACATCTGCATACGCCGATCACATAACCAATGCTAACCATACATACAATAACATAAATGCGAACATGGAAATCCTACACATACAACCCAAGAACCAAAAACTCAACACACTAGAACAATACGAAATATACAAACACACTAAAACACACCCCGATCAAATTATCAACACACAGATCAATTTCAGTACACACACACTATTTGACTCCACTCTTCAAAACTTTCAACAATCAAACGCACCCACACAACAGGCAGAGAAGTTCGAGTTGACGCCGAAATCTAGTAGGCTCTGAAGATGGTGTGATGAAGCACCGAAACAGCTGTAAGCCGCACAGACTTAGATAATTAACACGAGTAAGTCCGCCAATTAATCAATTACTGATAATAAATGGTTTTTAATATAAGTGTCATGCAGAAGAAATCTCCACAGAATAAATCACTACTCCAATTCGAACTGTGCCACTTTCATCGAAGATTAATGAGTATTGTTATCCACTGTAACACTTCCAAAGAAATTGTTTAATTGGAAACTTCCTAGAAGGAAGAAGCACGGGACGCCAAGAAGAACGTTGCTGAATGGTATGAACGAAGAAATGGAGAGGAGGGCTATACCACAGTCTAGTATATGCACTCACGAAGCTCAATACGTAGTAAATATGCATCCATAGCTAGTTGCTAACCACTAGGATCGCCTCATCACAGACAATGCGAAATAGTACCGGCACAGCCTATTGTTTCTAGCACCCTCACAACTCAAGCTTCGTGACTGCATATACTAGACTGTGGCTATATGTGGGAGGATCGAGATGCCTGAAAACTGGGAATTCGGAAGACTTAGTCATACATCAAAGAAGCTAGCTATATAATATTGCACAATTTAATTTACAAAAAATTAGTGCAATGAAAGCCGGTAGAAAAGAGGTGAATCTAAAATTTCATTGCAAATAAAAACTACATTTTGCTAGAATAGTTTATGACTTCATAGAAAACAAGAATAGAACATTAGAACATATTAATAATTATAATACAGTCTGATCCGTTTGGGTACGGATCATATTATTTTATTATTCATTCTGTTATGAAATTTGTTGTGTGTATTTATGCATATCATATCTACAATATGATGCAAGATCACTTCTCTATCTTTGATAGATTGTCTGATAAAAATTAAATTAATTTAAAAATGATCAATATCAGTATCTTCTTCTAACGAAAATAAAAAAAGTTATTATTTATTAAGGAATGTAGTTGAAAGAGCATGATATTGTAAATATGAGTTTGAGCAATAAAATAAAAGAGAGAGAACATGAAAAAGTTAACAAGTTTATGAGGGAAATTCTTCATCGCTGCACTGTAAACTGGCACCATTTTGAATTTTGAAAAAAAAAACAACAAATGTTTTTTCACAATCGTAAAAATATTTTTTTCATATACCAGGACAGTGTTTTATACATACCAATTTTCATTATTGTACAAGATACAGTAATGGAGGGAAAAAAAATGTTGAATATTTCCAAAAAATTTACTGCTTTAAGCTGTACCTAACCCCTTAACAGAAAATGTGATAATATTTCTCGAATGTCAAACTCGTTGCTTCACGCTGAAAGTGTTACAAAGTAATGCGCATATGAATTCTAAAATCCGATGTCTTCAATAAGCGGAAGAGATTTTAACCAAGATCTAAGACGAATATGAACGAAGGAGATCAAAGCGAAATAGAGAAAAATGTACGAAAGTCAAAGAAAGAGACAGATGAGTACAAGGCATAGGAGAACAAAGATAAGCGAGGAGAGAGAATAATAGAACATAAAGAGACGAAGATGAGGAGAATAATAGGTTGAAGTAGAAGAGTGATAAATAGAGGATAATACTATGGAGAAAGGGAAAGGTAAAGACAAGAAACAGAAAAAGGATATGGTGGGTATTAAGAAAAGACCGAGATGAAGACATAAAAATATGAGAAGCAGAATAAAGGAAATCAAACACAGAATTAATATGGGAAATGCCTGTTATTATTCGGTTGAGAAGCTTTTATCATCCAGTCTGCTGTCGAAAAATCTGAAAGTTAGAATTTATAAAACAGTAATATTACCGGTTGTTCTGTATGGTTGTGAAACTTGGACTCTCACTTTGAGACAGGAACAGAGATTAAGGGTGTTTGAGAATAAGGTGCTTAGGAAAATATTTAGGGTTAAGGGGGATGAAGTTACAGGAGAATGGAGAAAGTTACACAACACAGAACTGCACGCATTGTGTGTTCTTCACCTAACATAATTAGGAACATTAAATCCAGACGTTTGAGATGGGCAGGGCATGTAGCATGTATGGGCGAATCGAGAAATGCATATAGAGTGTTAGTTGGGAGGCCGGAGGGAAAAAGACCTTTAAGGAGAAAATATACAAACGATTAGGGAAAACACGGAAATTTTACTTGAAGCAAGTAAAGCGATCGGTTTGGAAGTAAATCCCGAAAAGACAAAGTATATGGTTATGTCTCGTGACCAGAATATTGTACGAAATGGAAATATAAAAATTGGAGATTTATCCTTCGAAGAGGTGGAAAAATTCAAATATCTTGGAGCAACAGTAACAAATATAAATGACACTTGGGAGGAAATTAAACGCAGAATAAATATTGGAAATGCGTGTTATTATTCGGTTGAGAAGCTCTTATCATCCAGTCTGCTGTCCAAAAATCTGAAAGTTAGAATTTATAAAACAGTTATAGGGGAGAGTCGGGTAGTATCGGACATCGGGTAATATCGGACAGTGAGTTTCTTTCATCTACCACACGATGATAGTACCTGATTGACATGGTTACGTTTCTTTGATGTCGCATAGAGAAACGTAACCATGTCATTCAGGTACTACCATATGGTGGTAGATGAAAGAAACGCACTGTCCGATATTACCCGATGTCCGATAATACCCGACTCTCCCCTATTACCGGTTGTTCTGTATGGTTGTGAAACTTGGACTCTTACATTGAGAGAGGAACATAGGTTAAGGGTGTTTGAGAATAAGGTGCTTAGGAAAATATTTGGGGCTAAGCGGGATGAAGTTACAGGAGAATGGAGAAAGTTACACAACACAGAACTGCACGCATTGTATTCTTCACCTATCATAATTAGGAACTTAAAATCCAGACGTTTGAGATGGGCAGGGCATGTAGCACGTATGGGCGAATCGAGAAATGCATATAGAGTGTTAGTTGGGAGGCCGGAGGGAAAAAGACCTTTAGGGAGGCCGAGATGTAGATGGGAAGATAATATTAAAATGGATTTGAGGGAGGTGGGATATGATGATAGAGAATGGGTTAATCTTGCTCAGGATAGGGACCGCTGGCGGGTTTATGTGAGGGCGGCAATGAACTTCCGGGTTCCTTAAAAGCCAGTAAGTAATTAAGAATAAAGGAAAATGAAGTAAATGAGAACACAGAACGAATAAATAAAAATGTATGAGAAGAAAGAGTGAACGAAGAGACGAGAAACATAAAAAGGAAAAAAGAGGGGGACAAGCGACGGAGGAGAAGTTTCCGTACTAATGTGGAGAACATATTGTGTGCCAACTTGAGGCAAACAAAATGACGCATCGCCCTCCTAAGATGCATTCGCCTCAGAGGGACAATAATGAAGTCGCGGCATGTTGGAAACTTTGTAAGAAAAGAAGTTGGATGCCAAGGGAATAGTTAGATATGAAGTCAGTGCCCAGGGGTTTTGTTTGCTATTTCTAGCTCATGGAAACTTGGAATTCTCTGTTAGTTGGCAATATTACCGAGGTA
Source organism: Periplaneta americana (assembly GCF_040183065.1). Taxonomy (NCBI): domain Eukaryota; kingdom Metazoa; phylum Arthropoda; class Insecta; order Blattodea; family Blattidae; genus Periplaneta; species Periplaneta americana. Next base: position 215,846,935 of record NC_091117.1, on the reverse strand, counting down.
ACACGTGTCACTAGAGCCTAGGCTTCTGTTTGGGGTAACTTAGTAGGGCTGTATCCGATGTCGCGCGGCTCCGAACGTGTTAAGATGCGTCACTCAAGGAGATGTGCTTCACCAAGCACTAAACTTTGCTGAAATATGCACACTGTTATGTACTTATATTACTAAAACATTCACATAAAAATGCAACAAAATTCAATGTTAGGGTCTATAGATAATTATTATTTGAATATTTACATAAATTTGTATAAATTTGCACTGTGTTCTAACAAAGATTGGCAAGGCAATTTACTTGTTACATTTTTATGTAATTTAATAGTAATTTATCTTACTTACTTACTGGCTTTTAAGGAACCCGGAGGTTCATTGCCGCCCTCACATAAGCCCGTCATTGGTCCCTATCCTGAGCAAGATTAATCCATTCTCTATCATCATAGCCCACCTCCCTCAAATCCATTTTAATATTATCTTCCCACCTACGTCTCGGCCTCCCAACTAACGCTCTATATACATTTCATGGATTCGCCCATACGTGCTACATGCCCTGCCCATCTCAAACGTCTGATTTAATGTCCCTAATTATGTCAGGTGAAGAATACAATGCGTGCAGTTCTGCGTTGTGTAACTTTCTCCATTCCCCTGTAACTTCATCCCTGTTAGCCCTAAATATTTTCCTAAGAAACTTATTCTCAAACACCCTTAACCTCGGTATTCCTCTCTCAAAGTGAGAGTCCAAGTTTCACCACCATAAAGAACAACCGGTAATATAATTGTTTTATAAATTCTAACTTTCTGATTTTTTGACAACAGACTGGATGATAAAAGCTTCTCAACCGAATAATAACAGGCATTTCCCATATTTATTCTGTGTTTAATTTCCTCCCGAGTATCATTTATATTTGTTACTGTTGCTCGAAGATATTTGAACTTCTCCACCTCTTCAAAAGACAAATTTCCAATTTTTATATTTCCATTTCGTACAATATTCTTGTCACGAGACATAATCATATACTTTGTCTTTTCGGGATTTACTTCCAAACCTTCTCTTTACTTGCTTCCAGTAAAATTCCCGTGTTTACCCTAATTTATCTGATCTTCTGTCGTATATTAATAACATTTTTAAGTTAGTTATTTAAAGACGCTGTATCAACTACTAGGTTATTTAATGTCGATGGAATTGGTGATGAAGAAATGGCATTTGGCTATCTGAAGCCGAGGATTCGCAATAGATTACCTAACATTTGTCTTACAGTTTGGAAAAATCTCGGAAAAACCTAACCAGATAATCAGCCCAAGCGGGAATTGAACCCACGCCCGAGCGTTAATTAATTCAACTATATTACATTTTAAAAATTAATTTTATTACGTATTTTAGCAGGGAATCTTTATTATTTAAAGGTTGTTTATAGAGCCATCAGCCATATATTAACACTATTAATAGATTTTAAAAAGCCTTTTCTTTCACGTATAATTCTGTATGTTTAAGGGAGCTGGGTAGTGATTAAGTGTCAAAAATCCGATTTTTTATTTAAAGTTAAAAAAAAGTCGAAAAGCCCTTTAAATGGCCTCTTTAAATTTGGCGGCTCATGCATTGTATTCATCATCATACACAATCTCGCTCTCGCGCTTGTGGAATACCCTACCCAATGTTTATTCCACTCTGTACATTAAAAGCCTAGAAATAAACTATCGTACTGATAGTAAAGAACTAGCAAATGGATCGATAAATGAACGCGTAAAAGAAGGAACATACTGTATAAGATAAATTTGAAATTTCTACAACTGGATTTTCAGAAATTTTGTCTCGGAAAAAGTAATGTCACATCAGAAATGCATAATATTCTATGGAACGACGTTTAAAACCTGAAAACGATATTTTATTCATACTTGAATCATTTCAGCTGAGCAGCAGCTGGGGTTATGTGTGTGATAATGTGTTTGTAAAATGGCACGTCGTTGAACCAAAGAACAGAGTTCAAACAATCCTCCCGGAGATACAATCTGGCTGAGTACACACGGGGGTCGGGTGATGTATCAATAGCAGTATTACTGGCAGACTGTTGATCCTGGCAGGGGCAGTCTATAAATTAACAACAAACTAGCAATTTGATGGAATTTGCTCACGCTCCCCACCAAGCTACGTCAAACAGAGCCCGGCGGATGTATATATGTCCACAAGCCACAGACTTAGTCCAGGACCTGTGCTACGGAGGGAACGTTATTGTGAAATCACCTTTAATACCAGTAAATTATTGACAAGATTAAGGGGAGAGGATGGCATTTTTTTTTTTACTTTTTTCCTATTTGGTGTAAAATATTAATTTTTTGTATGTAGAGAGCTCATAGCTGTAGGAACCAGTGGCGGTTCCTCGAAGGAGGGAAGGGAGGAACGTCCTGCTCACATTTTTCTTCTTTTGAAAGTAAATACCAAATTAAATATATGCCTTGAAATTCGAGGAAGATTCGATAATTTTTAAGTTCTCAAGTATAAGAAAATCTCGGTTGATCGAGTTTTAAACGACGCGCGCTCATGTGCTGCTAGAAAGCTGTGAGAAAGATGCGAGATTGTTTGTGTGGAGGAAAGCCAATCCATTCCTCCTTTACTGCAGTTAGCACACATAGACAACAGCGCACTAGCGGCCAGAGAAAGAAGCAGAGTTTTTAAGGGAGTAAATGAGCGGAGAGGGAGGAGATCCTCCTCTGAATCAGCACATGGGCGGGAAATAGAAACCGACTGGTCGTGCAGCAAGCTCGCTACCGCTGCCATCTAACGATGTTGCATTCAACCAGATTATAACACATCTAGGAGGAGGCACAATAAAAACAGTTTTAACGCAAAGCTATGAAACACACCATATAAACTTTTTTTTTGAAATTATAAATAAAAAATATTATTCATTGCATTTCACATGGTTTGAAACTTTCAAGGATATTTGAAAGTTAAAGTTGGGTTTATATAAAACTAAGAGGATGTAGTTAGTTCTACGTTAGTATCGCAGATCTTTTTGGCTCCTGAAATTCACTTCCATTCATTGTCTACTAGACAGGGTAACAGCCAAAATTGAAAGTACTCCAAACTGTATTATTCTTAACATAAAAAATTAATCGGCCACCGGCAGCTTTGACCAATAATAGAAGTATGACTTTACAACAACTGACATTCTTCAAAAGCATGTGATACTGAACTTGTAAAATGTACATGTGGCAACACAGACCACGTGGGTGGGTGCAGTGTTCTCGCTTTCCTCAGATTATTCTCATTCCCACTTCGTAAAACGGTTCCGGTTACGTGTTAGTAGCTATAATATCTTCCAACATGTGTGATGCTGTAGTGTGCTCGAAAAATGCTGCGAGGTTGTGATTTTCCTTGTAATTGTTAATTTGTGCAATTATTCAACAATGAATGGAAGTGAAAACACAATATATTTTGGAAAATTTAGGAAACTCAGGTTACAAGAACAGATTATTGCTATACAGAAGGGAAGGCCAACCCCAACACTACCTGGTCTTACATGTATGCATGTAGGCTTATTTGTAGCATGTTTCATTCAAGAAGGTGTCATTTAGTGCTGTTAACTTCTTTCCTCCTCTTAAGAAATATGCGGGAACCGCCACTGGTAGGAACCCAACCAAAATATAAATATTTTGAAAAAAATATATATTTGGGGGCCCAAATTTAAAAAAAAATATACCCAATGCAGAATTGTACTAAAACCAATATATCTAAACCGTTTTTAAAGATAGATTCAAACAATTTTTGCAATGTATTTGCAAAAGCATGTTCTACAAACTGTCTGTAACAGAATGTTGATATTAGTCCCTATCTTTGTAAAATAAAGAATTCAAATTTAATAACAATTTTCTGATTTCCTTTCTTGCAAACAAACGGACTTTTTTTAAATGAAACCAATTAACAAAATTCTGTTACAGAGAATCGTTTCCTAATAGTCTAAAGAATGTGTGTTCTAAATTTCATGCATGTATCTTTAATAGTTCAGAAATTATATCCATTTTTGTCTGGCAATGTAGCAAAAAAAAAAAAAAAAAAAAAATGAAGTTACTGGAAACCGATAAAAGCGGGCGTGTGATTTCAAAATCCATAGCGCAGGAAGTTTAAAAATGACCCCTCAACATCCGATAAGGGCAAAAAATACTCACAAAATGTTATGCAATGCATTCCACACATATCACAGGGTATTTTAAAGATTTTTTTTTTTATTTAATTTACTGGAAACAACAATAAAAGTGGGCGAGTGATTTCAAAATCCATAACGCAGGAAGTTTAAAAATGGCGACTCAACATCCGATAAGGGCACAAGTACCCACAAAGTGTTATGCTATGCATTCCACACACATCACAGGGTATTTCAAAGAATTTTTTTTTTTAATTTACTCATTTTTCACCAAAAAATACCATCCTCTCCCCTTAACAAAGATTTACATTTTTACATTATAATTGAGTATTCGTCTACCATTGTGAATCAAACGGCAATGTACAGTTGATGTCGTTTGACTATCTGCAGATAACTGGAAATTTACCCCCCTCTCAGGAAGACTAGATGTGTGACCCTTGTCTAGTGTTCGTTGAGTGTGAAATGGATGTGTATTGTATAAAATAATTATAATCGATTGAAAATAATAATTTTATACATACTCTTGATTACACAACTTTTAACACTATATCACTTTGGAAAACGTATTATGTGTCGTTCACGTGTTAAATTTTATGTTACCTTGGTAACATGTTTCGGCTTGCTATCGGCTATACGAAATATACAAAGACACAAAAACACATCTCAATGAAATTCTCAACACACAACTCAATTTCAGAACACACACATTCTTTGATTCCACATTACACTACACAAACACACCCCCACAGAAAACAAAACAAAAAGCGTCAAGACCAGCAATAACCAGTTCTGATGATGGCCAATAGCAGGCTGAAACATGTTAACAAGGTAACATAAAATTTAACTATGATATAATATGATATGATACGATATGATATATGATATTTTTTTCATTGATTTTTTATTTTATTGGGTTATTTTACGACGCTGTATCAACATCTAGGTTATTTAGCGTCTGAATGAAATGAAGGTGATAGGCCTAATGCCGGTGAAATGAGTCCGGGGTCCAGCACCGAAAGTTACCCAACATTTGCTCGTATTGGGTTGAGGGAAAACCCGGAAAAAACCTCAACCAGGTAACTTGCCCTTCCGGGATTCGAACCCGGGCCACCTGGTTGATATATGATATGATATAATTTGATATGATATGCTATGATATGATATGATATGATATATGATATGATATGGTATGATACGATATATATGATACATGATGTGATATATATATATGATATGATGTGATATACGAAAATAATGATAATTAATAATAATAATAATAATAATAATAATAATAATAATAATAATAATAGTAGTAATAAGTAAACACTTGTTGAAATATGGACCTACTAAAGAGAAGAAAAAACTTTTTTTTTATAATATTTCATCAAAATGAGATCAAAGCTATAGGAGCGCCACAAGCGGTCTTTCTGGCAACTCAACTCGACAGTCGGATGGTATAGCGCGTATTTTAAAATTTTAAAGAATTTCAAAATGTTAAATTCATTCTTAGATCGCGGGTCGTTCAAAAAGAGATGGCGGGCCGGATTTGATTACTTTGCCGACCACTGCTCTAAGTTGTCGTGATCTTCCTTGAGATCGCGGTAGTCTAGTCATACCGGTATTGAAAATGAAACAACTGAAAATGAAAAGTCAAATTTGAACTATTTCAATCAAATAATTAAAATTTTAGTTACTGTCCATTTTCGATTGAAACAGTCCGCAAAAATGTATTGCAGATCAGGTAATATTTATTAGCGAAAAAATGAATAATAAATAATTTCATCAATAATGAAGGGCTTTACCGGAAGAAAGGCGGATAGACCCATACGCCCTTCTTCGGGAAAACGGTTTAAAATGTAGTGAATAATTATAATAGCGAAATTTTGTTTTGATTGTACTGTACATACCTGTAGGACAGGGCTGCGTGTATAACATTTTATTCAGGTGCGTTTTAAAATCTTAGATTGCATGTACTTTTCTCCAACCAGGAGATCAACCGTGAAAGGAATGTGCTAACAATTGCGTCATCTATTGGAACGAAGTAGATAGATACTATTACAGTTATATCGCCAGTTTAAAAATCATGCGCTCTCCTGCATATGTTATTTCCTGTATGGAGGGATTAAAAGACCAGGAGATTAACTGTGATCTAATTTTGTAACTAGGGTAGTATCAATATGTGTGTATCAATGTTATTGTTTGTGCTGTGAGAGATAGCCAATACAGATACCAGTACCCACGTGTGTGACCTTATGACATGTTATGACATCAACGCTCATTCACAGAATTACCCCGCTTCGTCTCATTCCCCAGAGACTTATTCGTGGTTGGAGTACAGTATCTCAATTCGCCATATTGACGTATACGCCCTTTTTCCGGCAAACCCCTCAATTGTTACAGTTTCTTTTTATTTTCCTGTGAATTTTATTAGGAACATTGCACTAGAAATTCAATATAGAGCTTGGACTCTCTTCTATTATTATTATTATTATTATTATAATAATTATTATTATTACTGTATTATTATTATTATTATTACTGTATTATTATATTATTATTATTATTATTATTATTATTACTACTAGTACTGCAGTTTTCTAAATTTATGGTAATAGCTTTATAGTATATTATTTTTTTAGTAGGTTATTTTGCGACGCTTTATCAACATCTTAGGTTATTTAGCGTCTGAATGAGATGATAGATAGATAGATAGATAGATAGATAGATAGATAGATAGATAGATAGATAGACAGACAGACAGACAGACAGACAGACAGACAGACAGACAGACAGACAGACAGACAGACAGACAGACAGACAGACAGACAGACAGACAGACAGACAGACAGACAGACAGACAGATAGATAGATAGATAGATAGATAGATAGATAGATAGATAGATAGATAGATAGATAGATAGATAGATAGATAGATAGATAGATAAAATTTATTGTCGATGGCATAATGTATGCATAGACATGGTCAAATATATACAATTTCAATTTAATGTAAAATAAGTCAAATATAAAAAAAAAAACATTATTCATTTCAACGGCCCATGCGTGCATCCTCAAGACTGTAGGGACACAATTTTATTAATTTCGTTTTTATATAATTCTTAAATTTCAGAGAATTTTTTGTATATTTGATGTCATCAGGCAAACTGTTGTATATTTTAATACCAAAGACCATATATGTTCTACTAGTGTTTGTAAGGTGGTGAACTGGAATAGTTAAACTATTTTTGTTACGAGTGTCGTAGGTATGGAAATCACAATTTTGATGAAAATCAGACAGATTTTTATAAATTAGTAGTAAAATATTAAAAATGTATAAACCATAAACAGTAAGAATATTATATTGTAAAAAATGTTCCCTACAAGAGGTCCTAGTGTCAACACCCGCTATGCATCTGACAATACGCTTTTGAGCAATAAATATATCATTCAGCATGGTTCCAGATCCCCAAAAACAAATACCATATGAAAGCCTAGACTCGACGTGTGCGAAATAATAAGACATTAATACATCGTGATTTATTATCGTCCTCAAAATTCTGATTTGATAACAAATGCTATTGAGCTTAGAAATTAAACTTGTGCAATGGGGTCTCCAAGACAAACAATCATCAAATGTAACGCCCAAGAATTTAGTAGTTTCCCATTTACATAAGTATTGATCTTGAATAGAAATATTGATGTCCTTCAAATTTCTCTTTTGAGAATTGTGAAAGTAAATATATCCGGTCTTATTAACATTTAAGTGAAGCAGATTGCTATCAAACCATGTTTTGAGATCTTTTAACAGGTCACAACAGGTTGTCTCTAAATCCAGTTCCTCTCCATCTTTTACAATGACAGAAGTATCATCAGCATACATACACATAAAATGATTTCTTACATACATGGGTAAATCGTTTACATATAAAAGAAACAATACAGGGCCCAGAACAGAGCCCTGAGGAACACCCACATCAATATGTACATTCTTGGATCTATATTTATGTGTAAAATTATTTATTTTATGATCCTTGTGTAGTATTTCCACATATTGATATCTGTTTTGAAGATAAGAGGCAAACCATTTTAAAACTATCCCTCGAATACCATATCTTTCAAGCTTAGCCAGAAGAAGGTTATGATTCACACAGTCGAAAGCTCTGCTAAGATCGCAAAAAATTCCAACAGGAGGCTTACCATTATCAAGAGCAGACGTAATTTCATTGAATACGCTATAGATTGCAGTATTGGTGGACTTTGAGGGTCTGAAACCATACTGATTATTGACTAAAATATTAAAACGATCCAGGTACTTGAGTAGTCTGTCTAGCATGCAATATTCAAAAACCTTAGAAATAGTATTACCAATTGAAGATGATAATGCCGGTGAAATGAGTCCTGGGTCCAGCACTGAAAGTTACCCAGCATTTGTTCATAATGAGTTGAGAAAAAACCCTGGAAAAACCTCAACCAGGTAGCTTGCCCCGACCGGGAATCGAACCCGAGCCACCTGGTTTCGCAGCCAAAGGCGCTAACCGCTATTCCACAGGTGTGGACTATGTTATTTATGTGCGTGCTTTTCGTTTACGAAGGATTGATAACGTTAAATTTAATTAAACCTCACTGAATGAGAACATCACTGTCTTGAAATCAAGGGGTAATAATTAATAGTTGGTTCGCACAATGTGTGTCACGTCAGTTTTGACACAAGGCTACTCTGGGCAGGAAGCCACTCACGAACAATACGAGAAAGTGATCCACAAACGTGCGCGGGCAGCACCAAGGGACAGCAGCATTGTGCTGCCTATCCCTTATTGTTGCTACAGGGTGTGGGAATCTTCTCTTCAGAGTTCATTCTCCATCTGACATGTAATTAGCTACCTATTGTACCGGGAATAAATGGGCGAGGCTTCAGGAGCGTTGAATGAGGCGCTAGAGATGCGATTCCACATTCTGCTTTGAGATGAACTACCGAACCTGGCGAGGTTCTATATATTATAGAGAAACTGTCAGACTGAGAGGGGGGCTTCAGAAGCAAGACATATGGAGGCGCAGAAAGTCATGTCTGAAGTTGAGAGAAGAATAGGAAGGTTATTGGTAAAACTGATTAGAAAATTTTCATCTTGTTTTGATTTTCCGATAAGCTAACTTTAATGTAATAAATTTCAATTGGACCGTCTATGCTTATCTTGTATTACAAATAATTTTATTGATTTGTTACATTAACGTTTTCGGTACTATAGTGTACCATCTTCAGATGTATACGTGATACTAAATATAAACCTGGCCAATAGAAGCATGTGTTGTGGACTTAAATAATCTGTGTTTATGTACGTGACATACTGTGCCCATGATAAATTACAGTGGTTATATAGATAAATACCATAAAACACATATATATGCTATTAAATAGACTATTTCGTTCATATGACGTCATCCCATTTTCGACCAATGAAGTGTAACGAAATTTTGAATTCCAACCAATCACAGCCACACTTTGCGATAATTTTTGCAGCTAGATTTATCGCTATCAATTTATCGCATGGTCGTTCTTTTGTTTAGTCGTCGCCAACTATTTCCCCGTAAATTGATGATCATGAATACATTAAGATGCAACTACACGGTTAAACATTTCTTTCAACTTTAAAGCAATGAATGTAAGACTGATATTTAATATTAATTAATATATTTACGCAGTGAAGACGACGTTCAAAACGGCGCACCATGTAGACATAAAATCTTCATGCATCTTAATTTAACGTACCTTTTAAACTTGATTCTTTCAATATTCTTCCCAGATTGCATGCATACGCGATTGGAATATTGAACCGTGTAGATGCAGCCTTAGTTCCGTTACACACTACAGCCAGAATGCGTTTGTCGAGCTGTAAAAAATGCTTTCCTGTAGCACGTAATAACGGTCGAAATAAGGCACAGCTGACACTGGTCCTGCTCACACAGGTAACCTTACCTATTGTAGCCTATAAAATACATCTTCATCTTCCAATTCCATGTCCATTGTAGACTATCTGAAAAAAATTACAGTTCTTCATTCTCATTAGATAACTGCGTTTTCAACAATTCTTCATTTAATTAATGTATTAATCAGATTACTGTAATTATATTATAAAATTTTAAATTAAATAATGATTTCAGCAGATAATGAAAATGTGTTTATATTATAATAATAAGAGAAAAGTGCAGTACATGTAATTAACATTGTTAAACCTATATTTCGCTTTTCGCAATTGGTATTACTGAATAATAACATCGAATTTATTTATTGCAGTAATCGATATTCATCTATTTCAACTTCACAATGTCTGAATAGGTTAAGTATTCGTAAATATACAATTATTAATATTTTGTGATCGAATTTTAGGGATATATTATTTACATTTTTATTTTATTCACGAAATAGTCCTAATAAATGTCACTCGAGGTCTGAGATTTCCCAGATAAATCCACTCGCTTCGCTCGTGGAATTATCGGCAGATCTCAGACCTCTCGTGACATTACTACAGATAAAACAAGCAATTAAAATCAATTATTTAAAATCAATTATTTAAAACACAGTGATCAATTCTGTTATAACGTGATCTAGGTTACGTGATATTGTTGATGTGTGTTGTCGTGATAGTTCAATGGGATAACAAGTTATTAAAAGTTCATTACATTAATTGCACTGTATGTTGGATATATATAAAATTAAACCTTGAAGTGTCTTTTGTAATACAAGATAAGCATAGACGGTCCAATTGAAATTTATTACATGATTAGAAAATGATGTACATGTATTTTATTTCATTGTATTTAAACCTCGATGTGCCATTAAAGATTTTGGATTAAAAATTATACATCAGAGAGATGATGTGTCTCAGTGAAACGTACAGCAGAGTCCGTATAGGTCAGTTTCTGTCAGATGAGTTTCCAATTCACTGTGGGCTAAAGCAAGGACACGCACTATCACTTCACTTTTTAACTTTGCTCTAGAGTATGCCATTAGGAAAGTCCAGGATAACAGAGAGGGTTTGGAATTGAACGGGTTACATCAGCTGCTTGTCTATGCGGATGGCGTGAATATGTTAGGAGAAAATTCACAAACGATTAGGGAAAATACGGGAATTTTACTGGAAGCAAGTAAAGAGATAGGGTTGGAAGTAAGTCCCGAAAAGACAAAGTATATGATTATGTCTCGTGACCAGAATATTCTACGAAATGGAAATATAATAATTGGAAATTTATCTTTTGAAGAGGTGGAGAAGTTCAAATATCTTGGAGCAACAGTAACAAATATAAATGATACTCGGGAGGAAATTAAACGCAGAATAAATATGGGAAATGCCTGTTATTATGCGGTTGAGAAACTTTTATCATCCAGTCTGCTGTCAAAAAATCAGAAAGTTAGAATTTATAAAACAGTTATATTACCGATTGTTCTGTTTGGTTGCGAAACTTGGACTCTCACTTTGAGAGAGGAAAAGAGATTAAGGGTGTTTGAGAATAAGTTTCTTAGGAAAATATTTAGGGCTAAGAGGGATGAAGTTACAGGGGAATGGAGAAAGTTACACAACGCAGAACTGCACGCATTGTATTCTTCACCTGACATAATTAAGAACATTAAATCCAGACGTTTGGGATGGGCAGGGCATGTAGCACGTATGAGGGAATCCAGAAATGCATATAGAGTGTTAGTTGGGAGACCGGAGGGAAAAAGACCTTTAGGGAGGCCGAGACGTAGATGGAAAGATAATATTAAAATGGATTTGAGGGAGGTGGGATATGATGGTAGAGACTGGATTAATCTTGCACAGGATAGGGACCAATGGCGGGCTTATGTGAGGGCGGCAATGAACCTCCGGGTTCCTTAAAAGCCAGTAAGTAAGTAACATCAGAGAGATGATAAATATGAAAGAGGAATTTAACTCAAAAGTATTAAAATCCTATTTATTGCCATACATTCCTTTCCAGATTATATCTGAAAGAGAGAGGGAGAGAGAGAAGGAGAGGGAGGGAGGAAGGGTGAGGGGGAGAGGGGGGAGAGAGAGGTAGGGAGAGAGAGATGGAAAAGAGAGAAGGGAGAGGGAGAGAGAGAGAGAAAATTGATTTTTAATTTACTTACTTACTTACTTACTTACAAATGGCTTTTAAGGAACCCGAAGGTTCATTGCCGCCCTCACATAAGCCCGCCAGCGGTCCCTATCCTGTGCAAGATTAATCCAGTCTCTATCATCATACCCCACCTCCCTCAAATCCATTTTAATATTATCCTCCCATCTACGTCTCGGCCTCCCTAAAGGTCTTTTTCCCTCCGGTCTCCCAACTAACACTCTATATGCATTTCTGGTTTCGCCCATACGTGCTACATGCCCTGCCCATCTCAAACGTCTGGATTTCAAGTTCCTAATTATGTCAGGTGAAGAATACAATGCGTGCAGTTCTGTGTTGTGTAACTTTCTCCATTCTCCTGTAACTTCATCCCGCTTAGCCCCAAATATTTTCCTAAGCACCTTATTCTCAAACACCCTTAACCTATGTTCCTCTCTCAGAGTGAGAGTCCAAGTTTCACAGCCATATAGAACAACCGGTAATATAACTGTTTTATAAATTCTAACTTTCAGATTTTTGGACAGCAGACTGGATGATAAGAGCTTCTCAACCGAATAATAACAGGCATTTCCCATATTTATTCTGCGTTTAATTTCCTCCCGAGTGTCATTTACATTTGTTACTGTTGCTCCAAGATATTTGAATTTTTCCACCTCTTCGAAGGATAAATCTCCAATATTTATATTTCCATTTCGTACAATATTCCCGTCACGAGACATTATCATATACTTTGTCTTTTCGGGATTTACTTCCAAACCGATCGCTTTACTTGCTTCAAGTAAAATTTCCGTGTTTTCCCTAACCGTTTGTGTATTTTCTCCTAACATATTCACGTCATCTGCATAGACAAGAAGCTGATGTAGCCCGTTCAATTCCAAACCCTGCCTGTTATCCTGAACTTTCCTAATGGCATATTCTAAAGCGAAGTTAAAAAGTAAAGGTGATAGTGCATCTCCCTGCTTTAGCCCGCAGTGAATTGGAAAAGGATCAGATAGAAACTGACCTATACGGACTCTGCTGTATGTTTCACTGAGACACATTTTAATTAATCGAACTAGTTTCTTGGGAATACCAAATTCAATAAGAATATCATATAATACTTCCCTCTTAACCGAGTCATATGCCTTTTTGAAATCTATGAATAACTGATGTACTGTACCCTTATACTCCCATTTTTTCTCCATTATCTGCCGAATACAAAAAATCTGATCAATAGTCGATCTATTACGCCGAAAACCGCACTGATTATCCCCAATAATTTCATCTACGTACGGAGTTAATCTCCTCAAAAGAATATTGGACAAAATTTTGTACGACGTCAACAAAAGTGATATTCCTCGAAAGTTACCACAGTTCGTTTTGTCCCCCTTTTTAAAAATAGGTACAATTATGGACTCCTTCCATTGTTCTGGTACAATTTCCTTTTCCCAAATAGCAAGTACAAGTTTATAAATTTCGCTATATAATGCACTTCCACCCTCTTGTATTAATTCTGCTGGAATTTGATCGATACCTGGAGACTTGTACTTTTTCAGATTTTCTATCGCAATTTCGACTTCTGAAATCGTGGGTTCGGGTATAAATGGCTCAGCAGTTTGTATTTCAATATCGTCCCGATCATTTCTATTTGGCCTATGTACATTTAGTAGTTGCGCAAAATAGTTTTTCCATCTGTTTAGGATTGATGAAGAGTCTGCAAGCAAGTCACCATTCTCATCCTTGATCACGTTTACCCTTGACTGATATCCGTTCTTAAATTCCTTTATACCCTTATATAAATCTCGAATGTTTTTATTCTTACTATTTGTTTCTACCTCATTCAGTTTTTCCTTCAAGTAACCTCTCTTTTTATTCCTAAGTGTACGACTTGCTTCCCGTCTTTCATTGAAATAATTATCTCTATTCTCCTCAACTGGATCCTGTAAGAATTTCAATTTTGCCTGTTTCCTTCTTTCTACTACCATGCAACAATCTTCATCAAACCACGGTTTCTTTTTCTTAGTTTCATAATAACCTATGCTCTGCTCAGCTGCAATTTTGATACTATCTCTGATATTTTCCCACACGCTATTAACATCTAATTCTTTCTCAACTTCGTCGGAACTTTCTAAAGTGGCAAACCTATTCGAAATTTCGACCTGATAATTTTGCTTAGCTTCCTCGTCCTTTAATTTCAAAATATTGAATTTAGTAATATTAACTTGTTGCTCTACTCGCTTGGCTACTGATAATCTTTCTCTTAATTCTCCAATCACCAAATAATGGTCAGAATTACAGTCTGCACCTCTGAAAGTTCGAATATCTACTATACTAGTATGTCTCCGTTTATCTATCAAGACGTGATCTATTTGGTTGTGTGTCAATCCATCTGGAGAAGTCCAAGTATATTTATGTATATCCTTATGGGGGAATGTTGTACTTTTGACAATTAAATTTTTCGATGTGGCAAAGTTGACTAATCTAACTCCATTGTCACTACTAATTGCGTGTAGGCTCTCTTTTCCAATAGTTGGTCTAAAAATATCCTCCCGTCCTACTTTAGCGTTGAAATCCCCCAATAAAATTTTCATATGATATCTAGGGAACTGATCAAAAGTATGTTCCAATTCCTCATAGAAGCTATCCTTTATATAATCGTCTTTCTCTTCTGTAGGGGCGTGAGCATTTATAACTATGATGTCGCACCATCTACCCTTAAGTACTAAATATGATAACCTGTCACTGATAAATTCGACCTTTTTTACTGCTGATTTTATTCTTTTATGTACAAAGAATCCTGTTCCTAATTGGTGATTATTGTTTCCTTCCCCATAATACAACAAGTAATCTCCTATTTGTGATATGCCATTCCCATCTAACCTAACCTCTTGTACTCCCACAAAGTCTATTCTATATCTAGCTAGTTCTTTTGCTACTAATGTTACCCCTCCTGTTCTATAAAGACTAGTTACGTTCCAAGTGCCAAATCTCAAAACCTTATTCCTTTGCTGTGGTCGTGCCAGAGAATCAGTCCTATTCCGAGGCTTACTGTAGGAATTCGTAACAAGCTGTTTTTTACGGTGATGGGTTGTTAGCCCTTCGCCCAACCCCCAAGCTGGAGGACCACCCCTTATCGGCTGTCCACGACTGCTTATTCAATATATTCGCAGCTACCCTCCATATCTGGAGGCCGTCTCCTCTATCCGCAACCTGAGGACGCGCCATGCCGTGGTGATAGGGACCCACCATACATGGTTTTTAATTTACTAGTCTGAAATAAATAACAAAATTACGATTATACAATATTGATCTCTGGAAAATAACACTATTCTATAAATAGCATTAAATTATTTTGTGTCAAACATAAAGGTAAGTGATTTTAACGAGTAGGCTAACCTGAACGTCTGACTTCTATAAATGCATAACTTTGTTCTAATGGATAACATTAATCCTGAGATATTCGTGGGGTCGAATAAGGATTCTTCATTATTATTTTTTAAGCTTATAAGTTATGTTATGAGAGTTAAAGCATTTTCCATTTATGTGTCTTACAAAGATTGACAATATCAAATTAAATACGCTAATTTCGGGACATGAAAATATTTTATAATAATAAGTGTATCTCTCCACCCGTTTATTGACTCTCCCGTCCACCCATCCACCCAGTAAGATAAAAAAAATAAATAAATAATAATAATAATAATAATAATAATAATAATAATAATAATAATTTATTTAACCTGGCAGAGTTAAGGCCATACGGCCTTCTCTAACACTCAACCAGGAGTAAAACTGCGTTACAAAAACACTGCAAACTTACAAAGTACACTACAATTTTACACACAAAACTGAATAAGGTAATAATAATTTAATGTAAACAACAAGTAAGTAGAAATCAGTCATAATATATAACATACAGAAAGATCACATTATTGAAGAGGAAAGTAAAGATGATACAGGAAGATTTTTATTTTATTGGGTTATTTTACGACGCTGTATCAACATCTCAGGTTATTTAGCGTCTGAATGAAATGAAGGTGATAATGCCGGTGAAATGAGTCCGGGGTCCAGCACCGAAAGTTACCCAGCATTTGCTCGTATTGGGTTGAGGGAAAACCCCGGAAAAAACCTCAACCAGGTAACTTGCCCCGACCGGGATTCGAACCCGGGCCACCTGGTTTCGCGGCCAGACGCGCTGACCGTTTTCCACAAGTGTAGACCCATATAGGGATTTGATGAAGGCAATTGAAGATGATAATGGAAGAGACTGACGATGAAAGGAAACGGTGACGAAGATAAAGATGATTGCAGATGAATATGAAGAATTTAAAGGATAATATAATAAATATGATTGAAGAGAATAATATTAAGAGATAAGAGTGATGAAGGTAAGGTTATGGAAATGAATATGAAGATTAATATGGTGAATATATTTGAAGAGTATGGTGGAAATTATTGCAGAAGGTGATATTGAGAGAAAATGATGATGAATATTAATATTATTGAAAATGAATGTAAAGGGCAATAGTGTTATGTATGTAAGATTTAGGATTAATATGATTACTATGATGAAAATTATTCAAGTGAATGATAAATTTTTTAAAAAGGGTGAAGTTGAGACAAAAGAGTGATGAGAATTAAGGTGATAAATACGAAGGATAATATAATGAATGTAATTGAAGAGGGTGTTAATAAAATAAAAGAGTGATGAAGATAGTTTTATTGAAGGCTAATATGAAGATTTTTATAATAATATTATTTTCCTTCAGGATGATGGACATGAGTGAAGATAATGATAAGGTTCCAGAAGAGGTTAATGAACATGTTTTGAGAGGATGAAAGACATGATTGGAGAGAACGATAAGGTTTTTCAAGAAAACGATGGAAGAGAATGAAGATACTGGAGATTATAGTGTAATATTTTTTCTGCAAATTATTGAATTTTGCTGAAACTGGATGAAATAACAGGCCTGTATACTAAATTTGTATTAAGTCATTACTTATTCTGTGTGCAGAGTAAACGGGTTAGGAATCTCTAAGTTGGTGTTTACTGGCAATGAAACAGTGTGCACGCTTTGAATGCTCATCAGGACATTTCTGCTTCTGACGTTTCTAAAGCAGTGGTTGTCCTTTGACAAAAACAAGAGAGGAACGGCATAAGGATATAATTACATGAGATCTTCGGTCGATGTTTGCAAAGCACGGTCAGGATCGGTACACAACAGGAAGTGCTTTATAATTACTACCTTGGATTCATGGAAACGATTTAGTAACAGAAGAGAACTGGTATTATTCCCAAACTTTCTTATCATTTATTCGCAATGTTTTCAGGTAGAAGGAAATTTCTCGAAAAACGGTCAAATTGTATTTATAGAAGAAAAGGGAAATTTTGCTTAAAAACTCCGATTCCCGTTGTATTACTGATTGCTTTTTGATATTTTATCAATTAAAGCTTCTTGTCTATATGGATGACGTGAATATGTTAGGAGAAAATCCACAAACGATTAGGGAAAACACGAAAATTCTACTTGAAGCAGTGTAAAGCGATAGGGTTGGAAGTAAATCCCGAAAAGACTAAGTATATGGTTATGTCTCGTGACCAGAATATTGTACGAAATGGAAATATAAAAATTGAAGATTTATCCTTCGAAGAGGTGGAAAAATTCAAATAATTTGGAGCAACAGTAACAAATATAAATGATACTCGGGAGGAAATTAAACGCAGAATAAATATGGAAAATACCTGTTATTATTCGGTTGAGAAGCTTTTGTCATCCAGTCTGCTGTCAAAAAATCTAAAAGTTAGAATTTATAAAACAGTTATATTACCGGTTGTTCTGTATGGTTGTGAAACTTGGACTCTCGCTTTGAGAGAGGAACAGAGATTAAGGGTGTTTGAGAATAAGGTCCTTAGGAAAATATTTGGGGCTAAGAGGGATGAAGTTACAGGAGAATGGAGAAAGTTACACAACGCAGAGCTGCACGCATTGTATTCTTCACCTGACATAATTAGGAACATTGAATCCAGACGTTTGAGATGGGCAGGGCATGTAGCACGTATGGGCGAATCCAGAAATGCATATAGAGACTTAGTTGGGAGGCCGGAGGGAAAAAGACCTTTGGGGAGGCCGAGACGTAGATGGGAAGATAATATTAAAATGGATTTGAGGGAAGTGGGATATGATGATAGAGACTGGATTAATCTTGCTCTGGATAGGGACCAATGGCGGGCTTATGTGAGGTCGGCAATGAACCTTCGGGTTCCTTAAAAGTCAACAAGTAAGTAAGTAAAGAAATAATGTTATTAAATATAAAAACAAAGTTTTACAATTCAATCCTAGGTCCTCTATTGTTTATATTATATATTCTAATGATACGAAGTTGTAGCCTATCCAAGATAGCATAACGCTATATGCAGATGAGACAATAGTACTGCTTAAAGAAGGGAATGAGCTAAACCTGATAAAATTATTTCGGAAAAAAATATTTAAGTTTTTATTTGGTTATATAACGACGCTGTATCATAGATGAAATTAGTGATAGCGAAATGGTATTAGGCGGGATGAGGCCGAATATTCGCCATAGATTACTCGACATTTGCCTTACAGTTGGGGGAAACTTCGGAAAAAATTCAACCAGGTAATCAGGCCAAGCGGGAATCGAATCTACGTTCGAGCACAGCTCCGAATCAGTAGGTAAGCACCTCTACCGACTGAGCTACGTCGGTGGCTAAAGGATTAACTACGTAAACTATTTACAAAAAATGGATTTAAACTAAACGTGGATAAAAGCAATATACGAGTAATTCTATTTAAAAACAATTAAAACCTAATAATAACACAACAATGGAATAGTATTTTGACACTGGAACACATTTCTCAATTCTTGGGTCTGGTTGTTGACAGTATTTTCAACTACAGGGACATCATTTTATTTTTACTTCATTTTTTATTGTACCTGAGTTTTTGAATGTACTTCACTCCCACCCCTTCTACTAGTAAACTTCCAACCGTTCACGACACAGAGCCGAGGGCGCGTAAGCAGTACTGAGTTACTGAGTATAGTACGTTCCAGAAATATGTTCGCGTTTTCCAGTGACGAAAGAGCTTTCAATATTGAATGACATTTTCGCACAGGTACTGTCGTCCGTTTGCCTACGTCGTATCCCGGTTTCCCCCACCTGCTTCTGTTCGCCCCTCTGTAAAATCTAGTAGCTGGGCTGTCTTAGCTCTTTTCTGAAAACATTAATTTCTGTTAGAAATTGGACGTCTACGTAATATTATACAACTGTTTAAAATAACTTAAATAAAAGGGCCTCATTAAGTAATTAAGTTTCACGTGACCCCCCCCCCCTTTCTACGACCCTGCGACAAAACCACTTGAACGGACAGTAGATAGCATTCCTGAGTAATTTTATCTTTTCGGATCGGGCAGAAGTGAAGAATGAATTTACAGTACGTAAGGCACTCTTTTATAGAGCAGGTACAGAATTATTTCGACATGAGTTACTAGAACGAAGGAGGAAACTGGTAATTGGAATTAGGTACAATAGTCTATAGTGTGATAATATGCACAAAAGAACTGAAGGCTGTATTGAAATGAACGGCCACCATTTTCAAAAATGTGTTTAAATATCCATATTATGATTGTTTTTCAATTTAACTTCATTCTCTATATTGTACGCTAATGTTCTGTAACAGTATAATATACACTGCATAATGAATACGTCCACATGGATAGTTCAATTCGTGAGTAAAAACACTAAGTGTTAATACATTACTGTATTTTGATTAAACAAAAACCTAATGAAAATTATCAAACTCAAAATTGCGATATTTCCTAGTTTACATAAATGGATGAACTACTTTTCTTCCTTCCTATACGTAGTAAAGTGATTTGTATTTAACGCCAGTATCATCGAACTCCAGTCGTGGAAGGGGTAGCAAACGGTGTTTCCTGTTTCAATCGTTAATAGAAAAGTATAGCCAGGTTAATATTAAAAAAGTTAGTAAAAATAAAATGATGTCCCTGTAGAAAGAACATTACAAATGGCCTTTCTAGAACCGGGGGATTCATTACGCCCTTACATAAGCCCAATCGTACAGAACAACCGGTAATACAATAATTGTTTTATAAATTCTAACTTTCGGCTCTTTGAGAGCAGACTGGATGATAAAAGCATTTCCCATTTATTCTGCGTATAATTTCCTCTCGAGTGTCATTTATATTTGTTACTTCTCCTCCAAGATACTTGAATTTTTTCCACCTTTTCAAAGGATAAATTTCCAATTTGTATATTTCCATTTCATAAAATGTTCTGGTCACGAGACATCATCATATACTTTTGTTTTTTCGAGTTTACTTCCAAACCTATCTCTTTACTTGCTTCAAGTAAAATTCTCGTGTTTTCCTTAATAGTCTGTGGATTTTCTCCTAACATATTCACGTCATCCGCATAGACAAGCAGCTGATGTAACCCGTTTAATTCCAAGCCCTCTCTGTTTTCCTTAACTTTCCTAATGACATATTCTAGAGTAAAGTTAAAAAGTAAAGTTGATAGTACATCTCTTTGCTTTAGCCCGGAATGAGTTGGAAACTGGCCTATACGGACTCTGCTGTATGTTTCACTAAGACACATTTTAATTAATCGAACTAGTTTCTTGGGAATACCAAATTCAATAAGAATATTGTATAAAACTTCTCTCTTCACCGAGTAATATGCCTTTTTTAAATCTATGAATAACTTACGTACTGTACCCTTATATTCTTATTTTTTTATCCAATATCTGTCGAAAAAAAGAATTTGAACAATAGTCGATCTATTACACCTAAAACCACACTGATGATCCCAAATAATTTCATTTACTTACTTACTTACTTACTTACTTACTGGCTTTTAAGGAACCCGTAGGTTCATTGCCGCCCTCACATAAGCCCGCCATTGGTCCCTATCCTGAGCAAGATTTACATAAGAAGTTAATCTTCTCAAAAGAATATTGGACAAAATTTTGTATGACGTGGATAAAAGTGATATTCCTTGAAAGTTACAACAGTTAGTAAAAGACTAACCTCTTAAAAATAGGTACAATTATGAACTCCTTTTATTGTTCTGGTACAAATTCCTTTTCCCAAATAGCAAGTACAAACTTAGAAATTTCGCTAGATAGTGCGTTATAGTACTAGACAAAAAATTATTAAAATTCCCCTCACAGGCTTAGCACTACTGGAATTGTGTCCACAATACATGGGAATAAAAGCGTAATATGAAGAAAAAAAAAACAAAATAATTAAACAACAAATAATTCAAAGCAAAGGTAAAGAAAGTAAAGCATGTAACTTGAAGACGAAAATGTTAGTAGCCTATTTAAACTTTTTTTTTAGCTAATTTATCAGTTATTAGACAATTATTAACCTTTTCTTTCAGAAATAGTTCCAACCTTAGATTAAATTTTATATCTCTGATTAAGTTACTAGCACGTAGTCCACTTATTGACGAGTCACCAGTTTTTTTCCAGTTTACCTGAACTGCTTTAAGTCAACGAAATGTGATAATAAACTAATACACTCTATAAGTATTTCCCTTCGCCAACGGCGTAAACATTGGTTTATTTTTATCATGTGACCTTCAACGTATAGGTTGAAGTGCAAGAACCGAGACGATCCTTAGGTCTTTCTTACGTTAAAGACCAGTATTTTCTCCTTGACCAAAAATAGTACTACAGATCTGAGAACAAAGTACTAGTACATGTCTAGAACACGAGTATTTCTCCTGAACAATTGAAATGGAGTAAGAATTAGTGTTTTACTGTGGGCCGAAAGAATAAAAATGGAGTATTTTCTCCTTCACCGACGTAGCTTAGCCGGCAGAAGCGCTTTACTACTGAACTGAAGCTGCGCTCTGGCGTTATTTCGATTTCTGCTTGGGTCAATTATCTGGCTGTTTTTCTTTTTCCTTCAATCGTAAGGCGAAAGTCAGATAATCTGCGGCGAATCCTCGGCCTAATCTCGCCATCACAAATTCCATCGACGCTAAATAACCTAGTAATTGATACAGAGTCGTTAAATAACTTAAAAACAGTATCCCACCATATAATTAACAACATATAGGCCTAATGATGCAAGTTACATAAAATTTAAATTTGTTTTGTATAACTGATTAATCAACCATCCTTTCTATAGTATTAGTGAATTTATTGACTCCACTGTAAATGTATTCTAAATTTCTAGGCTGCATTGCTCTGTATTATTACGAATATTATTAGTATTGGTCATTATTATTACCAGTATTGTTATTTCTTTTGTGACAGATCGTGCGTATTTGCTTGGTTTCCGCACAAAACCAATCCGCGGAAAGTCTAAAATTCCACATTCAGTATTCCCAACCTAACACACACAACAATTTCCCTCTTCTTACCGCTTAAGTGACGTATTGATTTTACTGCTTTAGGCTTTTAACATATTATTTTTAGAGACGTTCAATATAGTGATAATTATAAATTGGAAACTTACCACTGCAATTTCACCTAAATTGCACTGTTAATTATTGTTTTTAAATATTTGCAAAAATTAAGTAAACTCTACAACTCCACTAAAGTTACTGCATTCGTGATGCATGTAACATTAAGGAAGCCGTTTGTTTTAAGTTCGCATTTATAGACTGGGGGGAAAAAAGACAGACGTATATCACGGCCTGCTGGAGTATAGTAAATACAGAAAATATTTTAAAGCAACAATGTTGAAGATAGATATTTTTGTTTTGCAAATTTGCCGTCATTGAACAGAAACCAAGATGGAGATTTCATTGCAACTAATTAGAAATTCCTCTTTCAGGTATGTAATAAACGATCTTCGCACAAAATAATGTACGATGCACGAGCGGTATGTTTTCTTTCAATTCTCAGAAATTAAAAAAGCTCAACTAGGTTTCGCTTTTTCAAACTTTTCCTCGAACATGAAAATTTCAACATACCGCTCTTGTAACGCATATTACTATTGTATTGTTGTATTCATCTGTTTTTACATTTTATATCAAATTTTACTTTATATCTCTTGCAATTTAGTATATTTTATGTCTATTGCGACAAACTGTTTCTCATGTCATTAATAAACGATTGATTGATTGATTGGTTGATTGATTGATTCATACACTTCAGAAGGATATAATACTGGTTATGTTAGAGCAAAAATGACATAATACAATAGTTTAATTCGCTTTCTTAATTATGGTGGAATTCACTGTCACTACATTAAGACTTGTGGAGATAAAGCATTGCATGTGTAGACCTCTAAAATTCTTTAGTTTATAATTCTGCCTCCGAAAACTTAAAATTTAAAAGGAGTGAATACATTTATCCTATACATTTATGGGTATTATGGCGGAAAATTTTTCTAGAAATGGGGAAATTTTCAGACGTGTTGAGGGGAAATTCCTTTACTAAACCTGACATTTCAATCGTCCTCGTTTTCAGATGTTTCTCATGCTTATTTTTATTTCTGATTGTTGTTCAGAAAACAACTGAAAGAGGCTTAAGAATTTTTTGAGCACAATATCAACTCTAAATGGCGCTTTCGAAGCATACGCATAATACGTATCATACCCACGCACAATTACAGTACAATCACCACAAGTGAGTATGGACACAATCTTCACAGCGCACATAAAATTCCAATGTGTTTGCAACATCACGTTTTCAGTTCCACTAGCCACAGGCATATTTTGTTTTTAAGCTCGGCATTTCTACCCGAGGAACTAATGAAAACAAAATTTTTTTATTCCTTTCATTAGTATTACTATTACATTCTTTTGACGTAATCTTGAAATAGGCTCATGCATACGAAAAGGAAGTTTTTAGTGCCAATTTTATTTTGTGTGCACAAGGTTGGAATTTTGGAGTAAGAGGGAAAGGAAAGTATCCTTGTTCTGAAATTTATCCATTTCTTTTGTGTTCACAAGCTTGGAATTTTGGAGTAAAAGGGAAAGGAAGGTATCCGTGTAATTTCTCTTAATTCAAGCGTAAATAGCCGAATTGTCCCAAACGTCATGTAGGTCCTAATAGTTTCAAACGGCAAATCTATAGCTAATAAGTGATAATCTCGCATTCTACAAAATAGTCATTTAGTTTTGCTGTATTATTACGAGCATAGAATAACTACTTTATTATTATGTTAACAAAATTGGACAGTTAGGCCTAAATAATATTTTGTCCTCAAGTAAAGTCCCGATCTTCCAAAGCAGAAACATATATAAAACATTAGTCTATTTTGAGAAAAAAAAAATTTATTATTCATCTACAAACTTACTCTTTCTACAATAACACCAATTCTGTTATTTCCGCAGTGATTTGCGTGTTCAAGATAGGCTACATCATTTCATCTTCAATTCCATCAAGTACGTCAAATCGTGCCGCCATTTTGGTTTTCTCGACTTGACCATGTTCAATTCAAGATAATCGGTTCCACACCCGTGATCAAATTTGATCATCATCAACTCGCTTGTTTAACTTTGATCTAGATCGATACTCCGCAAATTGGCGTTGAAGATGGTCAAGTACCGACTTAACCATGGTCAAATTTTAATCGAGAATGGTGCACACGGTAGTAGGCCTAGGACTTGATGTTTGTTAGTAGGGCTTCCAAATTTCCTCTGCGAGGTCTTTGGATTAGTGAGCTGAACCGCCGTTTTGTTTGAGCACGGACACCGTACTGTGTCAATCCGACACACACGAAGCATGCCGCGTGGGAGAGGCGACCGACTAACGCTGCTCACAAACAAATGAGAGAGAGAACCGTTGTTGACCGACAGCACCCAGAATCACAAGGAAGTCTGGAGCCCACAATGGAAAATCTGCGGTAAGTATCCTTGCCTATTAAGCACTCTACAATCAGCTTCATTAATGACGTTTAATACAGTGACGTAATCTACAATAAAATGCAACTTTACCCAAGAGCCCGGATTTTAGGTAATTACGTTTTCTGTTTATATGTACAAAAAGAGAAAAACAAAATATCAGCGAATCACGGTAAAAGATCCTTATTCAAAAGTTTTAATTTATATCTTTTTACATATTTATTTATTTATTTTGCTAATAATTGTGACATAATAGTACATTATGCAACGAGCCTATAATGATAGTAATTAAGACGCAAGCATGTTTGTTTATGAAACGAGCGCAAGCGAGTTTCATAATTTTCATACGAGCATCTTAATTACCATTATAGGCAAGTTTATGCTCGACCATATTTCTAACTTGAAATTATTCAGAAGTATCATTTTATTTGTACTGTATCTGACTCAAGATCGGAAGTGACCTTGTGCATAGCTCGTGTGAAATGTGCGCAGACGCGAAAGTATTGATTTTTTCCTAGGAACAATAATGTCATTGACCTTGATGTACAGAATAACATGAACTAATTTTGGTATAACCTGGAAATTGATTTAGAATTGAAAAACGAGATGACAAATTGAATTTATTTGAATATTATTTACAATTAACGCTAATTATTATAGTAACAGAACATAACCTTCTGCGACAGTATTGGATTTCCAGCCTCCGTGACGTTTCCCTCGTTATCTTTCGGTTGCATATCCGAGAATAATCTAAAACCTGAACTTTAATGAATAGGTGTACTTTAATGACATGCATTAAAGGACTGCTACCAGGTGTATAATTACTACATTTCGGTATGGCCGAGCATAAATAAAAATAAACAGAAAAACTTTAAGCTCACCCCTGAAAGAGTAGAACTCGTGCTCAGGGGTGGATTCCTGAATTGAAATATATAATTGAAGTATATAATACAATTTGTCTTATGTCTGCTGCGCAATAAGAATATATAAATTTAAATGTTCAATTTCTCAATTTTTATAAAATCCATACATAACTTTTTTAATTTAATACTAGAACTATTAGAATTGACAAGATTAGGATATTTAAATATAAATTTGTTATATATTCTTGGGCCTAAATTACTACTATGATTAAATACTGTAACAGCGTTGCATTTTGGTTCAAACAATCTTAAAGAATTCATACCTTTTGTTTCATAACTATTTCGATTTTTATGTAAGGTGAATTTTATTAATACACTATAATAAATTTGTCTTATTTTAAGAACATTAAAGTCTAAAAACATATGAATATCCGTCCAGAATAAGATTGTAACTAGCAAATACGAAATTATAAAAAAAAAAAAAAATGGAGGAAAACGCAGTGTACTGTATATACTTTTAATTTTTTTAGAGCAAGATTGACAATCAGACATATGTGCTGATTCTAATACAAGTACAAGAATTATAAATAGTGCACCATTAACAGCCATTATTTACGAAAAAATCTACATATGAGAAATGAGGGTTACCACCATATTCCTATTTTAATGTATAAGATTATTAAAAAATAAGTTACATTTTGACGTCGCCATAACCTTTTTAAGAATTAAGATATGCAGAAAACAAGAACACACTTATACTCTTAAAGAAATTGAGTTTATTGGATTCAGTTTAAATGTTGAATGTGTCCGCCATTTTGTTCTTCAACAAGCAACAATCTTTCTGTGAACAGCATTTACCAATAGATCTGGTGGGTTTCAAGACTTTTGTGCTATTTGTGGGCTAAAGGAAATGGAATGTAAAGTAAAAAAAAAAGAACACTTTCGACATATTTTTCTGTTTGAGTTTTTGTGTTTACATTGTTGTGTACCGTTCTGTGACCATATGATCTGGGAGACCCGCAAAGTGTACCTGGGCTATTCCATATGAAATCGATCAGTAAAAAACCACGCATTTTTTTATACTCTAATTTTTCCCCTATTTATACAAGGTGCTGAGGAGAGTGCATTTGCAAAAATATATTATCGAAAGCAAACGGTTTTCGTATTGTTGAGCGATGAATTTAGCGTATTTTAGAAAAACAAGCCTCTTTCAGCGCTCAGAACTCTGGAACCGTTCATTGCAGAACATTGAACGAGAGCTCATTTTGAAGCTGACATTTGGTAGGTTATGACAAGAAGTAATCCTCATTTTTATTGTGTACAGAGAGACAGAAAATCTGATTTTACTTACTTTTAGGTTTTTGCTCATTTGAAAAATTGTAAAAAAAATATTGAGATAAAACCTTGCATTATTAAGAGGAATTCGGCATTGTTTGCTTACTGGTATGACAATAAGTTTGGAGGGTATTAAATAAATGATTTTACACACACCTAGATATGAACGGCGCAGTACCGCACACATTGGCCGAGAGATGATGATAAGCGAGCGTTGGGCGTCATTTTACTCCTGTGTTTATGAGAACTTGTGATAAAGCTAGGCCAGCTATGCGCTACTAGACGAAACATCACGTGTTTGTCTCCTGGCCTTGCTTGCCTCGGCTAGCTCCCGTCTCACAGTCAGCTGGTTAGTTCACGCGCGTACTATTTATTTTCTTTATTTGATATGTTCAATATTTTCTTATGAACATACCATCAGTAAAAAGATATGTGTTTATTTGTACTTCCAATGCGGAATATAACTATATATTTTTAAAATATTTTTTTTTCCTAGGCAAAAGCGTCTTAATGAGGAAAAAATCTAAATTTCTCCATTTCCATAAAAAAGTAAGAAAATATGTTTATATGTCAATATAAACTTTAATTTCTCAGCATCAAAATAAACCATGATTTTGATCATTGGGTGTAGGGTTTCGGAGCTGCAACAGTTTAAAGTTGCTAATTTTATGAGAATACGATAAATTTAAATATTTTTAATTTAAACACTATGAAGTTCTGATGCTTCAAACTTTGCACAAAGCATTGTATTACAATTCTCTACGTACAAAAAAAGTTTCATTGTATTTAGAAATTGTAAGGTCAATTTTGTCTATATTTCGGTCGATTTGAGATGGAATAGCTCATCTGTCTATTGAGTGATTCAAAGAGAAAATATAAACTTCGGCACCTAAAAAGTGAAAGGAGAGAACTAAAAGACATAAATATATATAATCCAGTTATTGAAGTAATATACTAACAGATTAATAATTATGTAGTTGTCTATAATTTTCCATTTTATAAGGTATCACCTTTTATATAAACATTTTATATAAACAGGAATAGTTTTAGTTACCTTTAAAGATTCGGGGAAAACACCACATGATAAACACCCATTAATACATAAAGATGATGGAATAAATAATAAACTTAATAAAATCACTATTAATGTCATACAAATCTTTACATTTAGAATTTCTGAGATCAAAAACTATTTTTATAACTTCTTCTTAAGTAACAAATTTCCATTTAAAATCTGTTTCATTTACGAATCCAGTAGTGGAAAGATAATGCATAGAAGTGGCATTACAATGATTAACTGTTTCCGAAATATATTTAACAGAATTTATAAAATAGTTATTCAAGTCATCAATATTAAATCCATAGTCGCGTATGTGATTGGAATTTTTACATTCAGTATTTATGACATGCCAAGCCGCTTTGCATTTATTCAAAGATGAATTGATATGAGATTCGTTAAATTTGCGTTTCTCCTGTGTTATGGCCAATGCATATTTTTTTTGGCCGCAGTGTATAAAACTTTGACATCAGAAACATTATCGATATATATATATATATATATATATATATATATATATATATATATCGTTTCTATTATTCCTATTTGTCGATTGAAATATCATTACAAATAATTTATCAGCGTATCAATAACAACCTCATAAAATTACTTACAAAAACACTCCCAAAAATAATATACACTTATGAAAAAAATATATAAATAAAAAATTATTGGATTAACACTATTTCCACCGTTACAATTACATATATATATATATATATATAAACACTAAATATAAACATTTACATAGAAATAGTTGTAGTTGTAGTTGTCTTGGAAATATATTGGTTAATTGGTGTTCATTCACAGGGTATCTGAAAACTATTGTTCGATTTCTGGCTAGGATTGAGATCAAATTTTGACTTTTATATTCTGTTAAGAAAATATTGCATATTTTGAACTTGTATTATAAAATAATAAATCTAACGTTTCGAAATTACTTGAAGATTCTGTATTCAGGGTGTAGTATTATAGGAGATCTGAAGACTCGTCTATTTTATTCGGTATGCTAGCCTACACGTGCAACCTACAATAAGCTTTACAAACTTTAAGTGTATATAGCATACCAAAAATTAAACAACTTTTAGTACTTAGTATGTGGCTGGAATTTTCTCCTTCATACTTAAGTGAACGGTTAGTTGTAGAGGACAGGTTGGTAATGCTGCTGACAACGTTAATATAAATATTCCAAAGGTTGTTGTCATTGCACTATTTGCTGTTCTTTCAAACAGTTTTATTTACGTTCACTTGGCACTAATATCGCACATAAAGGTCGACCTTTGCAGATGTTTGTTGCAATAGTGCAACGAAGAGTCTCACTTCCTCGAGAATCGAGAATGTTCCGTTCTCAGATGAAGCCAACTTCACCAAAGTTCGAATGTTCAACAGTAGCAATATTAAACTATGCAAAACCTCGCGGTATTCATCATAGAGGTTATCAGCGAAAGTTTTAATAAACGTCTGGGTAGGTATCGTCCACGAGAGTTTGATAGGGTTTTATTTATTGTCAGAACGTATGAAAGATTGGTGACATGCCAAATTTTGGGAACTTATTTTGCCAGAGTTGTTGGAGAATGTGCCTTTACCAGTACGGTAAAGAATATGGTTCCAGCATGAAGGGGCACCAGCCCATTTTGATTGTGATTTTGGTAGGTATCTAAACATCTCATATTTGTATGACAATGAATTGGTAGAGGACGATCAGTTGCCTCGTATTCTTGGTATTATCCCAATGGACATTTCTTTTGTAGACATTCCAGCTTAACAATACTATAATTACAACTAGGTTTAGTATTTAGTATTTATTTATTTAACCTGGTAGATATAAGGCCGTCAGGCCTTCTCTGCCCCTCTACCAGGAGATTACAACTCTAATATGAACAATAAAATTACAATTAATATTAAATTTACAATTAAAATTACAATAAAAATTAAAGTACGACAAGATTACCTGATCAATGAAAGCTAGACATTTTATCATAGAAGTTAAGAACAAAGAATAATTTTGTATTTACTGAATTACAAATTAAACCTACAATAACAAAATTCTATAGTGATGAAAGTACCGGATATTGAAATATTTTATGATAGATTAAGAGAATTATTTACAAGAAACCATGTCTGAACGAGTCTCAATTACTGACCAAGTGCCTGGTAAGTTTGCGTTTGAATTCAATTTTATTTCGACAGTCCCTGATGCTAGCAGGTAACGAATTCCAGAGTCTTGGCAGGGCTATTGTGAAAGAGGATGAGTATGAGGAGGTGAGATGGGATGGTATTGTTAGTATTGTTTCATGGCGAGAGCGTGTGTTCAGATTGTGGTGGGAAGAAAGGTAAGTGAAGCGAGACGACAAGTACGAAGGAATAGAAGAGTTCAAGATTTCGAAGAGAAAGAGAAGTGAATGTAAATTTCTTCTCTTATCTAGTTTAAGCCAACCTATTGTTTTCAGGGATGGTGGTAATATGATCATATTTACGAACATTGCTTACAAAACGTACACACAAGTTATGAGCACGTTTAAGTTTCGTTTTGTTGTCGCTGGAAAGGTCAGTCAGTAAAATGTCATCATAGTCAAAATAGGGAAATACAAGCGTCTGCACAAGGGACTTTTTTAAGCAAGAGGGAAGATGAACATTTATCCTTTTCAGCACATGGATAATAGAATATACTTTTCTGCAGGTTTCTGTGATTTGCATGTCCCAGTTGAGATTATTATCCATGTGAATGCCAAGATTTTTTACCGAAGAATTGAAAGGGATATGCACTGTACTTACTTTAGCATTCTTTAACACCATTTGAACTAAGGTATAAAGTAATTCACTATTAAATTACAAGAATTGAGAAATGAGCCCCAAGAATATGATATATGCGCAATATCTGTTAAGTAGTCAATGACAAAATGAAGCATGTGAAATGTAATAATTTTATTAAAAAACTAATAGAGCTTTGTTCTAAATTGAAAACATACAGAAATAACGATGTAGCGAGATTCAGCACAAACGATTATTTAAAATTCCACTACTTACATAAACTGAAAGGGTAAATGAAAATATTATGTAATAGGTGTTCCTCCAAATATTTTTATATTAGAATAATTAGGTACTTATTACTTAAAAAAAATCTTGAATCTAAATTATGTCATATAAATACTTGGATTTGAAAATAGCTCTCCAAATGGCTTTGCAAAATTAATGTAACTTGATTTGTTGTAGAAACAGAGCAAAAAATATTCTTGAATTTCATTTTCTTTTAAAGTTACCAACTACAGAACTAGATCTTCATTTCAAAACG
The DNA here is from genome assembly GCF_040183065.1 of Periplaneta americana. Classification (NCBI taxonomy): domain Eukaryota; kingdom Metazoa; phylum Arthropoda; class Insecta; order Blattodea; family Blattidae; genus Periplaneta; species Periplaneta americana. The sequence goes on along the minus strand of NC_091117.1, from coordinate 215,815,323 downwards.
TATTCAGAAAAAAACTTCAGGGCATAAAGATTCTAATTTTCGAAATTATTTATTTATTTATTTATTTATTTATTTATTCTGATGTAGTTAAGGCCATCAGGCCTTCTCTTCCACAACACCAGGAATACAAATACAATAATAGAAATAAACAGAAAAAAAGGGGGCTAAAGTGAATTTTGGTAATTACTAAACTATAAAAGATACACGAATTATTTTTACATATAATCTGGATATTATTTCGTATATACATGCAAATTTTTAAAGTTTAAGTGTAATTACTGATTATTCATATTAATTTTATGTTAATATTTTTGTATCTATATAAGTCCTATCTTGTTCTATAATTTCAAATATCTTTTAATAATTTTTTTTCTCAAGGTAGCTTGGTAAAGCATAATTGATATTTAGTTTGCTCAAAATCTAATTATTTTTTAAATAAAATTATTAAATTGAATCGTTAAAAATAAAAAAAAAATCATACATATTAGGGAATAAAATTTTTTAGGCCCAATCATATTTTACATTATATAAAATCGAATGCTATCAAATATTGGAATACACGGAAATAGCAGAAAAAATTTCAGAACAATATGTCAATAAATGTGGCAAGTAGACAGATTTTGAAGAAGTGAATGTGCAGAAAAAATTAAAACCTTTAATATAGATACCAAAGTTTAAATACATTCTACATATAACCTGAATCTCTGCTTTCAGTTGAACGCATATATGTACTATCTGAAACGGACTTTCTGTCTCAATGTGCAAAGAAAATTGATGAAAACTACACTAATATTGAAATAAATAGAAGAGAAACCTTGCAGACGGAGTAGGAGTGACCTGTCGTGGCATTTAAATACGTATTGCACGACTTTAAAAATGGAGGCAGAAACACCTGTTAGAAGCGTAATATGCAAATGAAACTCAGTGAAATAGTTCACAACAATATCTAGAATTTTGTAATGTAAAAATCCAAAAATCGCATTTTTAGGCCATGTACATACATAAGTGTTCTGCCCATGGTCAGGCCTTTCACTGCAAACCCAGCATTCTCCAATGTTTAATATTTTCTGCCTTCTTCTTTGTCTCCTCATATGATGCACGTATCTTAATGTCGTCTATCATCTGATATCTTCGTCTGTCCCGAACTCTTCTCCCGTTCACCATTCCTTCCAGTGCATCCTTCAATAGGCAGTTCCTTCTCAGCCAGTGACCCAACCAATTCCTTTTTCTCTTTCTGATCAGTTTCAGCATCATTATTTCTTCATCCACTCTTTCCAACACAACTAATTTTAGGCCATACAGTAGAACCTCTATTATCCGTGGTAATGAAGTGGATGGACTGAACGGTTAATCGAAAAAAATCGGATAATCCGTATTATAAAAGATTTAAATAAATTAGGTGCATAATACTTTGGTTTACAATTTTGTGATTTCCTTGATGGTCTTGTGTTTAACGTGCTTTGTAGTGGATAAAGAGTTCACTAAAAGTTCGATTGTCAACGACGGCTTCTGAAAATCAAGGGTTGTTGGTTGATTGTCTGTGGAAATACAAGAATAGTAGAAGACTCATGTTGGAGATTTACATATTTTATACACCTTATCCTTTTTTAATATTATGCTTTCGATAGTTAACACAATACGTTTTCTTTTGAAGACTGTGGAAAACATTTTGCATAGAAGTTATATTTACAGCCACTCGAATAACAAGGATAAAGATCTGAATGGTACCCGGGTTTGTGAAAGTTCTTGGGGTAATTTCTTCGAAAGCAGTAAGTGACTATTTTACAAGTAACTATTTCTGTTGCCGACAGCGAAGCATTCCTACTAAGTGCGTATGTACTGGAAAACTACCTAGAAACATATTGTACAGTACTTAATTTTTTTCTGCAGCAAAAAAAAAAAAAAGCTCGGAAAAGAAATCGGATAATCCGACAATCGGTTAATAGGATGACGGATAATCGGGGTTCTACTGTATATAGGTACCTATTTTTCAGTTAGTCCTCCCTTAACGTAAGCTTAGACATTGTGAAAATAGAACGAAACCTCCATTTATAGCATTTTCCCTCTCTTATTCGCAATCTGATAAAAGAATTGAATTGTTGCAAAAGTGTAACATTCGCCTTGGTTCTGTTCCAAGTTTTTCTTTTCTTTTCTTTTTTTTTTTTTTTTTTTCATTTTGTCTTCAGAAGCTCGCCATCTTAAGAATGACATATTTGGGTGAAATAGAAGTTCACAGAGTTGTTGCATTGTTAAGTGTACGGTATACATTTAAATACAAAATTATAATAGGGTAAACATTGGTAATTTCGTGATAATTTCATGAAAACTAATTTAAAATGCAGATGTATAAATATATCCTTATTCCGATTTTTTCATCTAAAAGACGATAACTTGCTGTACAAATCTGGAGACATAAAAGATTGGATACGTTCTTGAATATGTACCAAAAACCACTTTTACAACTTAAGCTGAAAGGTTGGTTATTTCGTGATAACCTTGGTAATTTCGTGATATTGCATTTATAATTTCGTGAGAGGTAGAAAAATTGCGGAAAAATTCATTAAAGTCAAATGAAATTCTCATTTATTGTTACAAGACTTCAAACAAAGTAATTCCGTCTAATATTCATAGCAACAAAACATAGAAATACATATCAACACATAATAAGAATGAAATCAAAGTAAAAATTGAAATTGAAAATGGATCTTCTTTGCCCTGAAAGGGTGAACACTTTTATTACGGACTTTACTATAGCCTATATTACTAGGGTAACTCCAAAAGTAGTGCATAACGTTTGTTTAAAAATTATATTTTTATCCTACAGCTTTGCTATTTTCACAGAATGCAAATTCATCCTTAAGGAACAAAATGTCACTTTTCCACATAATCCCCGTCCCTTTCAACTGCCTTACGAAACCTAGGAACGAGGGCCTGTAGACCAGCATGGTAAAAGTCTGGACCAACACGTCTGAGCCACTCTTTAGCAGCATGCACAAGGGAGTCATCTTCTAACCTCGTTCTGCGAAGGGATCCTTCAGTTTACCAAAGAGATGGTAATCGCACGGTGCCAGTTCAGGACTGTAAGGCGGATGTTTCAGAGTTGTCTATCCGAATTTTCTGATCTGGTCTGTGGTCTTGTGACTGACATATGGCTGTGCGTTGTCTTGCAACAGCAGAAAATCCTGCTTCTCCGGATGTCGTCGAACACGACTCATTCGAACTTGAAGTTTCTTGAGATTTGCAACATACCCGTCAGAATTAATGGTGGTTCCGTGTGGCATTATGTCCACAAGCAAGAGTCCTTCTGAATCGAAAAACACAGCAGCCATAACGTTTCCTGCCGAAGGTGTACTTTTGAATTTCTATTTCTTTGGTGAATTTGCATGATGCCACTCCATTGTCTGCCTCTGTCTCCGGTCCAAAATGGTGGAGCCATGTTCCATCTTCTGTCACAATTCTCGCAAGTAAGTCATCTAGCACTTATCATTGACACTTAGCATGATAACAATTCAAACAGTAGCTACACTGAACCCATTGCGTTTCCGTTTTCTTTTTTGTTATCACATCTTGTCTTCAGATTTCTAAAATTCCTATTGTAATACAATTTTTAAAATAGTATAAAATGTAACACTTAATGCTCAACAAATTTTCGCCTCAAACGGCTAAGATTTCTATCGGTGAAGCTAAGCCTATATGGCGACTACAGATGTATCTAAAATTCCAAAAACATATCCTAAAATTTCATGAAGATGCAATAAATGTTTGTACCAAATATCATATGCTTACCTTTAGTAATAAGCCTGTAATGTAATTACAAACATCCACAAAATTTGTACGCCTGAGAAGTCGACGCTAACTTGCTCTCTCCAAACATAAAAGCTCACTGAAGCAGTTACAATAGTCACACAAAGCTTAGCTGTATGTTTCTGGAAACCGGACAACATATGCAATCCCTTGGCGGAAATTTGGATCTCGTAATACCATTGGTTAGTTCACAAAAGGGGAAAGAAAAAGTATCACGAAATAACCACTGCCACGAAATTACCAATGTTTACCCTACTACAGATTTTTTATAGGTGTTTTATTTATTTATTTATTTATTTTTATTTTTATTTATAGATTTTTATTTTTTTATTTTTTATTCATTTTTATATTTATATATTTTTTTATTAATTTGTCCTACAGAATAATATCTGTAATATTGACAATTAACATTTGAGGAGAAAAATTCGCTCCGGCGCCGGGAATCGAAGCCGGGTCCTTGGTCTACGTACCAAGCGCTCTGACCACTGAGCTACGCCGAATTGAATCCACAGCACCGGACCGAACCCTCCTCCCTCAATGTTAATATTAAATATTAACACAATTATAAGATTGTTGTATTTTACAATAAGAAGCAACAAAATTATTCCGGTCTTTATTATTTTATGGTCTGTTTGCAGCTTGCTTCGCTTGTGGCTCAGAATGTCAGTCATCGTAACGTTGTATTGCTGGTTTCCTGCAGATGCTCATCGCCAGTCCCGAATCCTGGTGTACCCGAAAGGTGGAGTATGCAAGGTACGAACATTCTTATTTACGTCATTTGTAGTATGTCTATTTCATAATACAATTTGAAGGGTTCAGAGCCATAGTGGTCCAAGGGCCATTTATTAAAAATGGATAAAGCAAGGGTTAAAGTTAAATGAACACCATACTTTAATGAAGATTAACATATCATTTACATAGTTTTAATGTGAATAATTTTTATTATTTGCTGTATGTTTCATTAAATCATGGTATTCACTTTTTTAACCCTTGTTTTCTCTGTTTTTAATACATGGCGCTTGGCCCACTATAGCTCTAAATACCATACTTTAATGAAGACTGACATATCATTTAGTTTTAATGTGAATATTTTATATTACTTGCTGTATGTTTCATTAAATCACGGTATTCACTTTTTTAACCCTTGTTTTCTCTGTTTTTAATACATGGCGCTTGGCCCACTATGGTTCTGAACCCTTCATTTCTTCGGATATTGTGATCCCCTTAGCATTTTAACTAGTGAACAGACTTTGGGAATGAGTAACTAAGTTTTACGGTAAAATTTAATCAATTTACTTGGTTATTAATCAACTAACAGATCTGAATGCTTTAATGAAATAGTTATATTGTATGGTTCCAAATCCTGCATGAAAATGTCCCACAGTATGGATGTCCACACATTGATCAATATATAATTATGAAATAGAAGTTTTAATTGTAAAGGAAGCTATAATAATCAAGGATAATATATCTAGTTTACTGGAACGTTTCGGAGTATATGGATGTAGATGTTAACAATAGAAAAAGACCCCAGATAAGTGACGAGGGTTAATGAAGCACCTTTGTTCATACTTATTGAATATCCTTTCAGAGTGCTATGACCAGATATAAAAAAGACAATGCATTCACAACATATTATTTGGAGATTTTCTGTATAATTTTTAATACGATATAATAGTCGAATTCGGTGAATTTGAATGCCCAAACCCGGTTGAAGGCGATGGATTTTAAAGAGCTATAAACTACAGGTAAGAGTGTCTTGTTCCTAACAGAGGACTTCCCATCCACCGCTCTTAATATATGAGGCTATCAAGTGCAAAACTCGCCTTATCCAAAATAAAAAAAAAAAAAAATGAGTTACATATGGGATGTTGTACTTCTTGCATCTCTCCACCTACTGATATAGTCGATCTGTGCAAATCTTGTCTAATTCCTCTTCCATAGAGCTCATAAAAATACTTACTTACTTACAAATGGCTTTTAAGGAACCCGAAGGTTCATTGCCGCCCTCACATAAGCCCGCCAGTGGTCCCTATCCTGTGCAAGATCCAGGCTCTATCATCATATCCCACCTCCCTCAAATCCATTTTAATATTATCCTCCCATCTACGTCTCGGCCTCCCCAAAGGTCTTTTTCCCTCCGGTCTCCCAACTAACACTCTATATGCATTTCTGGATTCGCCCATATGTGCTACATGCCCTGCCCATTTCAAACGTCTGGATTTAATGTTCCTAATTATGTCAGGTGAAGAATACAATGCGTGCACTTCTGTGTTGTGTAAGTTTCTCCATTCTCCTGTAACTTCATCCCGCTTAGCCCCAAATATTTTCCTAAGCACCTTATTCTCAAACACCCTTAACCTATGTTCCTTTCTCAGAGTGAGAGTCCAAGTTTCACACCAATGCAGAAGAAACGGTAATATAACTGTTTTATAAATTCTAACTTTCAGCTTTTTTGACAGCAGACTGGATGATAAGAGCTTCTCTACCGAATAATAACACGCATTTCCATATTTATTCTGCGTTTAATTTCCTCCCGAGTGTCATTTATATTTGTTACTGTTGCTCCAAGATATTTGAATTTTTCCACCTCTTCGAAGGATAAATTTCCAATTTTTATATTTCCATTTCGTACAATATTCCCGCCACGAGACATAATCATACGCTTTTCAGAAAACTACTATCAAATGCAAAACTGTCCATATCCATAACGGTTTTTCCTGTTTTCTGTCAAATCACTTTACCTGGATGAGGCGAGTTTTGCCTTTGATAGCCTCATCTATCATGCCATATTACTCAACCATATTGACTTTAAATCCGGAGAGGGGAAGCAGAGCGTTGTCGGTCAGATGCCTTCCTCTGCTTCTAGAAGCGATAAGTAACGTGGGGAAGTTATTGTATAGTCATTCAAGAAATACAGTCATTTTGTCATTCTTAGAAGCTAAACAGCAATCCATCATTTCATAAAATTGATTAACTTCTTATAGTAAACAATGCTTCCTTTATTTCATAGCAGAATATAATAGTTGCGTTCATAAAATCATAATAAACTGTAGTGAGCATAACTTTCCATTTCTCTAGGATCCTCTCATTTACATACCCCTTTTCTTGAAACTTTATCATATTTCAAGTAATTACAGAGTTACTTCGAAAATAAATATATATATAAATAAATTTTGAAACTTTTTATACTTTTTATGAGCTATTTCTGGGTTTTCTACAATTTCATCGAAGAAAAGAATTACGATATTAAACTGAAAAATTGGTGTCTATTGATATTAAAAATGAAGTACAGAGGAAGCTCTTAAGTTCGACAGAAAACAAGTTCGACATTCTCTAGTTCGAGTGCTTACGTAGGAGAATTAGACACGCCCCTATACGGGCACTAAGAAATGGGTTTGCCATTTGAATGGGAATTGGTTCTGTGTCTTGTAGTGATACTTTTGTTAAATGAAAACATAATATTTTATTGATTAGGACATCCATATTGATCACTGATTTTAAATTAATGAACTCTTCTTCTTCTATTTGAGAATTGTGCCGATTGTGAGACGGAACTGTCGAAACCCACTGTGGTACTAGAAGCGCATACACAAGTCTCGGGGCGGGCAGGAAATGCAAGTACAGTACTGTATTCGTTGATGGATAACCAATAAGAATTTGTATTCATTTCACCTGCCACACCCACTACCCTTTTTGGACTGAACTTCCAATTCTGTTCAGTCGAATTTAGGAGAGTCCACTATATCGTCTTGTTCTCCCTGCAATCATTAATTTTCTTTTACCAGCTAGCAGATCCTCTCGTGAAGAAAGGCATTATCCTTGTAAAACCAAGTATTATTTTATTGCAACTGTATAGTGTATGTTCATATCTGCAACCTGAATTTGTAATTTATAGTTTTCCTTTAAACATTTATATTTTAATTTTCAATTCTCAGTTGGTTATAGGAGTTGGCGTACCCGTAGACCTACCGAAGAAGCTGCTATCACTGGGAATCAACTTTCAGTTCCAGTATTTTGTACCAACAAATGTCACAATATTGAGGCAATACCCCGAGATACAAACCCGGCGATCGCTGCGGGAGACAGTGAACAGAGCCACGTCCTACGAGGCGCTTCAGTCCGTCCTCGACAGGTGAGGAACAACGAAACTACATCGTAAGAATTGCATTTCTTTTAGTAATCCGAGATCAATTCACTTCTATTTATAAGTTACTAGTGGCTTGTGCAGCAAATACTGCAAACTAAGTCCGTAAGAAGTTCAAATAAAAATTGTTCAGATTTATTTTCAATGAAGAATATCAGACATTTTGAAAGTTATTTGCTCTCATAATAATGAAACATATTCCTTCTGAATGGTTTTTTTATATCCCAAATACTTTTTCTTCAACTTATCGATCTCAGTTTTTTAGTTTCAACGCGAAAACGTAAGCAAGAATGTCAGGACGATCAGTGGGTTTTTCATGTGAGTGTAAAGCAATAGCTATTTCAGCTTAGGCCTATTGTAGATTGTAGGTGAAAGTTAAAAAAAGTCAGGTTTGCTATGCTTTCGAACAATAGACATAGCCTCTTGTTATAGCTGCTGCATGTAGAGTTTGAAATGTAGAGGGTAAAATTATTTTATCCTGCTAACAGATCTTGTTGAAATGATCGGAAGACTACAAAATTTTGTAGGCCTCTTATTTTATCAGTAAGTAATACCTTTTGATCTTTCCTTAGGAACTGTAATTTTTGCGCGCTCTCGAGCCAATACTGAAGAGAATGACTCATATAAATATCTACACCACACCACCATTAAGTATATGTAAAAGACCGAACCCTATTTGATTAATAACTATAAAAATATTTGATTTTAATAACAATATTATCTTATGTAAGTTTTGTAGCTATAGGCCTATACATCAGACACTCGGTAAATTATAGAAATGAAGATCTAATTTAAGATATTTTCTACATCTATTTATATAACCCCAAAACGTTTCACTTTCATATCATTAATACAGCATTAATATGCATAATTAATGAAAAATAGTCCCATCATTTCTAATGGTAATAATGTCATCAAACCACCTCAAGTTTTGTAGATTTTAATATCCAATACACGGCTGTATTCAGAAAATTACACACCGCAAAATCAGACCTGTAAATTATTTTTAGTAGTCATGAAGATTTTAATAACAAATTGAATTTGAACTCTAAATATGTTAGCAATCCTGCAGATCATGGCCTTCGTGTAATAGCATATTGTTTATTGTAATGTGGGTTTTGTTTTATTCTGTAATGCAATAAGTTCTGAGAACTGACGAAAGATTTATTTTGGAAAATAGGAAAATTATGTAGGAAAACTAACGCTTCACGGAAAGTTACTATTCTTCTGAAAAAACTTTGGGTTCCAAGCTCCAAAATGACGGGTCATTTATTGAAATCCGTTCAGCCATTTTCCTGTAATTTCCATTACCAGTTCAAATTATGTATATAGATATTTGCTCTATTATTTTATTTCTATTATTATTGGAAGCATAAATGCAGTAAATAAAAAGTTCGACTTAGATAAATCAATTGCTATATTTCACAGTCTGAACAGGATGTTCAGAATGAACATTGTTTTTTTGTCTTATTACATTAAATTTCTGGCACAGGGAGAATTCTAGAACCTCATAAAATGGTACACTGCTATAATTGACACTGCAGGTCTCCTGAAATGCAAAGCGGCCAGGATGAACCCCTTCTGTGTGGAGCACTAAATCGTGGCAGGAGCACTTGTTATGAAATATTCATTATCAGTATAATATAATATACATATACCGCGTGTTCATTGAAAAAGGATCCACCATAAATAATTTTAGAAGCGCAGGGGACAGATTTTGAAAAAAAAAAAAAAAAAAAAGACGTCCATTTAGTTTTCAAGGGTCGAATGAAAGCTGTCGAAGTTTTACGACTGTACAAGGGACATGATTGTTTGCCTGCCCATTTATATAAAATAAATATTTGTCTTACTCCTAATTATTGTTTACTTTATACTTACTTACTTACAAATGATTTTTAAAGAACCCGCAGGTTCATTGCCGCCCTCACATAAGCCCGCCATTGGTCCCTATCCTGTGCAAGGTTAATCCAGTCTCTATCATCATATCCCACCTCCCTCAAATCCATTTTAATATTATCCTCCCATCTACGTCTCGGCCTCCCGAAAGGTCTTTTTCCCTCCGGTCTCCCAACTAACACACTATATGCATTTCTGGATTCGCCCATACGTGCTACATGCCCTGCCCATCTCGAACGTCTGGATTTAATGTTCCTAATTATGTCAGGTGAAGAATACAATGCGTGCAGTTCTGCGTTGTGTAACTTTCTCCATTTCCCTGTAACTTCATCCCTCTTAACCCCAAATATTTTCGTAAGAACCTTATTCTCAAACACCCTTAATCTCTGTTCCTCTCTCAGAGTGACAGTCCAAGTTTCACAACTATACAGAACAACCGGTAATATAACTGTTTACTTTATAAAGATAATATTGTAAAGGATATAACACACCTGAAGAACCGTAAACTTTTAACTGCTATGTATAAATTTGTAATTAAAAGGAAAAGAGTTGCATGTTTACGAAAAAGTTACTGAATTTAATTTTAATAGATTAAATCTTAAAAAGTTAAATCTCTTACATTTAATATAGTAGCTATACGCTCCATATCGCTACACATTTTTTATATTCAGCAAGCCAGTAACACTTTCTGGCACAGCAAATATGTTATGTTCTTCCCTTCCTCACAAAAATAGGTTTTGTTCTTCCAGTTCCTTAAGGAAATAATATTTCATTGCCTTCTTCGATTCGCTTACTTCCTCAAAAAGGGACGTTCTTTCTTATTAAGCCGCTGGTAGTGAGCAGGTTGAAGCACGTCAACAAACCCTGCCGGTCCAGGTGAAATAGAGGATGGGGTTGAGAAATCGCGTACTTCAGGTTCTAAATATACTACATTTGCCGACAGATTATTTGTTTACTAGTACCTGCTGTAATAACACATAATACTAATATAAACTCTACGATCTAATATCAACTCAACTTTAATTCATTAAATGATACCTTTCTGGCTCTATGGACCGAATTATTATTTTCTTCTTTTGGTAGACGGATAGGGTTTATCATCCCTTTTAAAATGATATGCAATTTGAAATTAAAAGGCGAAGTTGAAGGTGAAGGGGTGAAACAGAAAATTCCATCAGCAGTGGTTTAGAACTTTCCTCTCGAATACTAAATCGACGTGTTTTTCTCAAAATCGTGTCCTCTACAAATCTAATAGGGATATCTTATGCGAAGTTTTACCGCTAGATGACAGAAGCGTTCCATGCGGTGGAACATGTTGTAGGGCTATGTTATGTCATATGCTATAGTTGATTACGTTTTCCCGCTTTTGGTTTTCTGTGCGTGTCAAAATTATATTTATAATTATTTTGTATAACCTAGTATAACTTAATATAATTCAGTATTTTCTTACCTCATAATTTAATTTAATTTACAATAAATAATAACGTAAACCTGTATAATATTGAGCGATTCCCCGAGATGAGTGGGGAAATCTGAAATATGCAGAGCATAGGTACGAGTAAATTGAATGTTTATGAACCTAAACGAGAACTTTGAGAACGAGATGCACGAATAAAAAACTGGGAACTATGTTGCCCTCTTTAATCATTAGTATTTAAGAACAATACGCTAAAAACAGGATATGCAGCCACCAATGTGTGTGTTTTTTTAGGGAAGGGACTATCGAGATTGAATTCCTCGTAGTTTTTCTGTAGTTGCAGAAAGATCAAATGCAATTTTTAATAGGATGATATAATTTGATCACAGTAGTATCACGATTAGGTTAAGGACATGCAGTTTTGAATACTATGTGGGATGATTTTGAAAAATTGATGTTAAAAAATGGTTTTAATAATTAGGGTACAGTAGATTAAAAACATTATTCACGAAATGGATTTCACTACGGATCGTCCTGGATAATAAACATCACAGTTTATTGATAGTTTACTGCAGGCGTAAACTTCGGAGACTCCAACAACTATTGAATACAATCTAAGCTAACATAGCTCGTTGTCGAGGTTGCATATGTTTTTATTAATTTTTCTATTTCCTCTTCCAAAATGAAACTATAGTCAACAATTCCTTACTTGAAGTAGTTACTTTTATTTAATAGCTAGCACTTTCGAGGCCCAATTTAATTACTTATATTTTTTAAGGTTTAAAGCATATATTCAGAATATTTTGGGACCTGATTGAAGACAAAAAGCTTTCCCTGGTTTTTACATATAGGAACATAACAAAATTTGCCATTTTTATTGTTTTTAAGAGTATTTCATGTACTAATACACTACGTATATCCTCAATGTTTATATACCGAAAAACAAATGCACACGCAAAGCGCATCCCTCAAAGTACACGTGCGCTAACTGTTGGTGCTAGTTCAGGATATCCCTATTATTCAAGTCGCAAATTCTGAAATGAACACCCGGTATAAAAGGGTGCATACTGTATATACCACAACATTTATTACATCCAGTCTTCTCTTAACACAAGCCATCTTTATCATACGTGCATACCCTCGGCTGACTCTGTGGGTAATATATCTCATTATGAACGTACAGTACCTACGATGATGCAAATATAAGTTCTTAGAGAGAGATGAAGTTTCAGTAACACGATAGCATTAAGGAAAGCCAGCGTGGTTACCGGCCTCAGATCGAAGGCAACAGCTGCTACTTGGAAACTAAACACAACGTCAGATGTCATTTTACTGCCTAGCAACTGAACCTTGTGTAATAAAATGTCGGTTATAGCTAACATAAAATTCGTTTCTTCAAACGTTAGTGCATTGAAAATGAAAATTCTATCCGTATGACTTTAATACTCTTAAACAATGAGTTGAGGGTTGAACTCACAAGCTGTCTTTGGTAATGATCAGTGGCGTATGCAGAATTTTGTCAAGGGTGGGGGTCATTATTAAAATTGTTTACAATTTACATTATCGGTATTTAAAATTTTGTGTATTATTATTATTATTATTATTATTATTATTATTATTATTATTTGTGGAGGTACGGCGTGGAGGGACGGAGCTGTCTACTGAGGACGATATGTGAGGTTGCAGAGACTCCGATAGATCACAACGGCCTCGTCGGAGAATTGCTGCACGTAATTCTTACGTAAGTTTTGCTTCGAGTTTCTATGTAAGCTTACTCGAGTTTGGGGGTAGAAGGAGAGAAGACACGAAATAAATAGATGGATAGATGGATTGGCAGGACAGACACACAAACAAACGAACGAACAATAATTAAATAGATAGATAGATAGATAGATAGATGGATGGATGGATGGATGGATGGATGGATGGATGGATGGATGGATGGATGGATGGATGGATGGATGGATGGATGGATGGATGGATGGATGGATGGATGGATGGATGGATGGATGGATGGATAGATAGATAGATAGATAGATAGATAGATAGATAGATAGATAGATAGATAGATAGATAGATAGATAGATAGATAGATAGATAGATAGATAGATAGATAGATAGATAGATAGATAGATAGATAGATAGATAGATAGATAGATAGATATGCATTTAAAAGGGAAAACCATCGAAATATGCATATATAAAGAATGAAGTTTCGTTCTTTCGGACATAAACATTTAGATCGGCAAAGATCCACTTCTACTTTTTTCAAATTGCCAAATGAATAAAAACATGAAATTGCATGAAGTTTCGCAGTCCATTTACCACAGTAGTTTCTCTTGTACTTCGTAGGCTTTAAAGAGAAAGTGAAAAAGACAACAAAGTTGAAAAATCTGGAGGAATGAAAGTGAAGAGTAACTGAAAGGAATAAACGTAATTAATTTTATTAATAATTGTTTTCAGGCCTGGATACGGTGCCAACACTGAAGAGCGCATTGATTGGGAGTATCACGAAGCACGACGTCTGGGAGAGAGGGGAGTGGACTGTCGACGAGCCTACCCTGGTTGTCCCTTCGGGTACGGCCTGCTGGATCTCATCTCTCTCGTCGACTCTTAACACAGACCTTATTAGATGTTCTTGAAAATCACGTTTTCAGGACTGGTTTGAGCCAAGAGTTCTGAATCTACAGTCTGATCCGTTTCAGAAGACATAAAACCAGTTCGCTACAAAAATTATATCAGGACTGATACAGAAGTTATTTCGTTCCAATATGACATTAAACACAGGAGGTTTGCATCACTGTTTCACGAACAAATGAACTCAGATTTTCACTTAGCAACGACAGAATAGACAAAATGCCGTTTACTGCAAGACAACGAGAGAGCGAAATGTTTGTTGTGGTTTGCAGAATTTGGTAATGTAACATAATTGAATGTCGTTTTCGTCGTAAGAATGACATTAGGAGTACTCTGAATTACAAGTCTACAAAGTTGTTTAAGGACAACGGGTAGTTAGAGGACTGCGTCAAGTACTTATGACTCAGAGAATATTTTAAACCTTTGTATTTATAATATTACTAAAGAGATTTAAATGAAATTGTCCCATAATATAAATAAATTGAAATATTTGAATAAATTAATAAATGATTATTAATTACGAAAGGGAATGTATTCGATGATACGGTACAAATGTGAACAAACACAATTTATAAAATTGGAAAACAGAACACAACACAAGGAACACAACAATAGAAAAATATAAAAATACAAAAGAAAATACAACATAGCACGCCATAACAAAATAAATGAAACAATACATTTACAAAGCAATACTAGAGTTACGAAAGAGCAATAAAATACAAAATCATAATAAAAATATGAAATATATTACATTTTTTTTTCCATATTATGCAATTTATTTTTGAGAAAAGTATTTCTGAGGGCATGAATTCTTATTATATTTTAACTCATTAGGTGCATTTTTATCAGAAATTATTTGACTGGTCATAATTAAAATTTACTGTAAAACATTACAACTAAATTTTTATTATAAATCAATCTGTTTCAGTTTATATTTTAAAATTATTATTTTCATTACAAAACTTTACGGGAGAGTCGGGTAGTATCGGACATCGGGTAGTATCGGACAATGCGTTTTTTTCATCTACCACCATATAGTAGTACCTGAATGACATGGTTACGTTTCTCTATGCGACATTACTGAAACGTAACCACTCAATCAGGTACTACCATCGTGTGGTAGATGAAAGAAACTCACTGTCCGATATTACCCGATGTCCGATACTACCCGACTCTCCCCTAAGTCTCTGAACAAGTTTTAATTTTTTTCTTCAACTAATATGTCTATTTGATAAAATTTTAGGTTAAATTTTCAGAAATATTTTTCACCATAAAATATAAAATGTCGACACTCACAAATCAAATAGTATCTCAGAAATGTGGCCCTAAATAAGTGAACACAAAAAAAAAAATCAGGATGTAGGCCCTGCAAAAATATGTTTCCATGAACAAATCTGTCAAAATAATTAGTGTGCTCTATGTGTATTGAAATTATTTTTAAGTTACTTTACATTTTTGCAAAACTCCAAGGAATTATTTCAGTATTATTGCAAATACTGGAGGTTAAAATTATTTTTAAGTTATTTTATATTTTACAAAACTTCAAAGAATTATTTTAATATTAATCAAATGCAGAGGTTAAAATTCTTTTAAGTTAAGTACTTAATATTTATGCAAAACATCAATGAAATATTTTAGTAATATTTAACTTACAGAGTTTAAATTATTTTTCAGTTACTTTATATTTTCGCAAAAGTACAAAGAATTAATTTAGTAGTATTGTAAAATCCATGGGTTAAAATTGTTTTTAAGTTAATTTATGTTTTTGAAAAACTTTAATAAATTATTTTATTATTGTTGAAAATACACATGTTAAATTATTTTAAGTTATTTAGAGTTTCGCAAAATGTCAATGAATTATTGCAATATTATTGAAAATACGGAGATCAACATTATCTTTAAGAAAATTTATATTTTCGCAAAACTCCAAAGAATTATTTCAGTATTATTAAAAATACAGAGTTTAAAATTATTTTAAGTTCATTTATATTTTTACAAAACTTTAATGAATTATTTTATTACTGTTGAAAATACAGAGGTTAAAATTATTTTTAAGTAACTTTATATTTTTGAAAAACTTCGAAGGATTATTTTAATATTCTTGAAAATACAGAGGTTAAAATTATTTTAAATTAATTTATACTTTTGCTAAACTTCAATTTAATATTTTAGTATTATTGAAAATATAGAGCTTAAAATTATTTTAAATTAATTTATACTTTTGCTAAACTTCAATTTAATATTTTTGTATTATTGAAAATAAAGAGGTTAAAATTATTTTAAATTAATTTATACTTTTGCTAAACTTCAATTTAAATGTTAATATTATTGAAAATATAGAGGTTAAAACTGTTTCTAAGTAAATTCGTAATTCGTACAAAAAATTTATCAGCATATCAATAACAACCTCAAGATCTGAAAGCGAAAATTGTCTCATCTTTTGAAACAAATTTTCCCTGCGATGTAAGAGCGCACATAAGAGGAATTAGCCTCAGGATGTGAATTGTACTGTGTACACAATTGTGGGGATGTTGAGGTTTAAGGTGGTCCAAACTTCAAACCTTTCAGAATACCAACCTATTTCCAGATTATGAAAAATAAATAACAGTTCTCATGTTACAGCATTTTTATTTTAGCTCTTCCTAAACTCATCATCCTGTATTGTCCTTTAGTTACAAAGCAAAAATTAAAATTTCTAATTCGATTTAGTTTAGTCTCTTCAAATTACCGAGTTGTTTAAATTTGAAAAATTCAGTAATAAATAGCCTAAATTAAAAAGTTATTGAGGAGCAAACTTTCAAACCCTGATAAATCCATTTCAGAACTAGCTACAAATATCTTTCTCCGTAATAAACGAAGATCTTTCTATGATGAAATTTTATATGAACCTATAGCACAAAAAATAATCTTTTGTATTTCACCACAGAAAATATTTGGATAATTGCAGAGATGTAAATTTTTGGCATCTGAAGTGTATTTTCTGAAAATGGACATGTCAGGTTTTGAAAGTTTGATCCTCATATGAGTATGCATAAAGTACAAATTTTAATAAATGTTTTAGTAAATTTTGGATTCTGTATGAAATACCTTACAAATTTTTAGTACGTAGGGGAGACTCGGCTAATTCCGCAAAATTAAGAAGTAACTCTATCATATTTTTATCAAAATGTTTTTTGAAAAATATTATCAAGGTATGTACACATGGCCGAAACCTTTCATTACCAAATGAACTAAAGAGATCTATTAAAATGGAAATATATTTAGTTGGACATACGTTAAAGTTGAAAAAGAAGTCGGTTAATTCCGCAACAGTGTGGATAAATCCGCAATAGGACTTGGCTAATTCCGCAGTAGTAAATAATTATGAAATACATTATGAAAGTGACATAAAAGAAACAATTTTTATGTAACAATGCTTACTTTCTTCACAGCTGTGTAGCAAAACACGAAAAACAGCCAACTTTCGATGTTTCACTGTATTGCCGACAGAGGTGTCGACCAATATCCTTGATTTTTTTCTACAGCACTGCAGAGGACATGCCTCCTGTTGACAGCCTCTCAAAACTTACGTTCACGCTATTGTAAAGCCGCAGTAAAATCATATATGCACTACTGCGGAATTACCCGTACTGCGGAATTAGCCGAGTTTCCCCTGCATGCTATTTTAATCGTTTTTCGGAGTAAAGCTCAGAAAAATATTTCATTACTTTAAGGTCACGCAAGAATTGAAGTTGAAGGTTGCTCAATACGTAATTCAATCAGTAATTAAGTAATGTAGCATGGAGTTTATTTTGAAATTCATTGTACTGGTAAGTAATGTAAACTGTTTACATGCTATTAATTGATAACGTGCGAGAAATAGTTTACAAGAGGGAAATGTGTGACAGTGCGTGGTAAGAAAACCTGTCATGTCATATACTGCGCAGACATTACATTTTGCGAAACTGTAACCAAAACGACGATCAAGTTTGGGAAAGCAGAAAGCCATAGACTGTAGTGGCGTAAATGCTTCTCGAAATATAAGATGATCTGGAAAGCATATCTGTCTCCAAAAACAGTACGAACGAAAAACAACATTCTTGAGTTTCAGCATGTGGAGCATTAACGGCACTTCAAACAACGCTGGAAAAATGCATCGTAGGTGGTTGAAAGTACTTTGTAAGAGTATTTGCATAAGGTATTCCTATAAGATCATCGATAGTCACACCTGCCGAATTACACGAAATGATTGTGCGCCTTACACGGTCAGTAATAATGAATCAATAATGCTGACAGCACAAATCAATATTTTACCGATCCACCACGATCATTATTACTGTCAATATTTCTGGTCGCTATTTATGCCCTTCTTATTCAGTACAGACGCACAAATACAATAGATACTAATAAAAGTAAGACTTGTTCAGATATAATATAATATAATATAATATAATATAATATAATATAATATAATATAATATAATAATAATATTAATAATAATAATGATTTATTTTAGCTGGCAGAGTTAAGGCCGTAAGTCCTTCTCTTCCACTCAACCAGCAAAAAGTATACATACACATGTGTGAACTTACAAAGAATTCAACAATTTGATTTAGATGAGAGTTACATGTATACAAGAGTTATTTACGAATTACACAACAAAATACTATTAACTATCAATTAAACACTGAAATACAAACTATGTGGTAGAATTAAGCTAAAATACATAGAATGTTAATATATTTCAAATAATGTTAGATGATAGAAAGAGATTATTATGAGACAATTTTGAAAATACAGCACTATCAGGATGCATGTCTAAAGGAAGGAGTAACAATGTAGTCAGTGATAGTTTAAGTCAGTATGGTTGGAGTGAAATGCTAAGAAGGTTATCTTTTAAGCTGTTTTAAAAAGTGTTTACTGTCTTGCAGCCCCTAATACTTTGTGACAGGGAATTCCATTGTCGCGAGGTGGATACTGTAAAAGATGATGAATAACGAGATGTTCTATGAAGAGGTATACTTAACGCGCCACAGATAAGTGATCTGGTATTTACGTCGTGGTTAGAGTATAGATAAGAGAAACGAGGCGAAAGGTAATTTGGTGTTGAAGTGTGCAGAATTCGAAAGAGTAAAGACAAAGAGTGTAAAGTTCTATGTTCTTTCAGTCGGAGCCACGAAAGACTTGCGAAGGACGGTGATATGTGATCATATCGTCGGATGTTGCATACGTAATATATAAGTATTAGCCACAAAACGCAGAGTTAAACGGAAAACATGAGTTAAAGATTGGCTGTAAAAACGAGAGATGAAATAAAGCTTATTGATTTTAAGATTATACAGACTACAGAGGGTTGTTTCCGAACTCTGTAAACGATTTTTGAATGACGTCATGTGTGTCAGGAGTCATACGACAGCTGAACTGTGGTGAGAGGTGACATACCAGTAGTTAGTGATTTCATAAGGTTCGTTCCAACAACAGTCAGGAACCGTCCGTAACCGTCGTGAGCATGCGCAGTACAGAAAAAGCGTTCCAACACAATCCGAACCAGTCCTGAACCGGAAACATGTACTGCAGTCGGGCGTTCCAACAAGCTTTTGACACGGGTTCGGAACGGTCAGAAATAGTCCGCGGATTGAGGCATGTACGGAAGAGTACGCGAGACGCGCATGCGCATAAGCTCACCAACGTCTCCTGGATACTGAAGAAAGACATGATCGACTGTTCACATCAATGAGGTTAAAGATGAAAAGTGACAGTGCAGACGAATAATAAAACTAGAGATTTGATTTAAATGTTCGCCAAAAAGAAAGGGAATGGAAATTATTTGGGTATTGAAATAGTTAATTACAATTTCAACATGCAGCTTTGATTAAAGGTATATAAATAACGTACATACATTGATAATTAAAAAAAAAAAGAACTATTTTTAGATGAGAGTCCCCCAGTACACATTGAATTAGGGGAATTCTTGCCTTCCATATTTTTTATCATATTTTTATAGAAAATGATCGAAATTCTATTTTCTGCAATTAGAATTAGCCGCGAAACGATAATAATAATAAGCATCCCGTTCTTAGCAAAGATGATCACAGTTATAGCATCTCTGGATTTAGCACATAACGATCCGCGAAAGCGTTCCAACAGCGTCCAGTCCAGTTTCAATTCCATAGCAGATTCTCAACTAGCGCATACGCATAACATGGTACAGGAACCGTACATGAACTGATCCATGGACCGCTTGTTGGAACA